>NW_020956004.1:21159-48141 GCF_003031625.1 Empidonax traillii | reverse complement strand
CGCGGCCCTTACCCTGGTTGCGGATCGCTTGCTGGCTCTCCAAGCAGTTGGGCAGGTAGGGCCCGTTGGGGAACATCCGAGCCTGGCCCGAGGGCGGCTGGCTGGGCGGCGGGGCGCCGAAGGGCCCGTAGCGGCAGGCGCCGGCCGTGCCCGTGAACTGGCCGGAGAAGTGGACGGTGAAGGCGCTCAGGTATTGCTCCTCGTGCGGGTCCGACCCGTTCCAGCTCGGCTCCTGCTTGATGAAGGAGTGCGGCCCCAGCGAGCCGTAGGAGGCCCCCGGGGGGAAGTCCAGGACGGGCGCCCACTGCGCCGCGCTGCTCACCGGCATGGTGCAGTTGCTGTTGCCCGGCAGGGAGGGCACGGAGGGCAGCAGCGCGTTGAGGTCTCGGACGTCGGAGCCCATCTGCTCGCAGACCTTCTGCCTGCCGCCGGGCAGCCAGTCTCCCCCTGGGCCGCACTTGTTCCAGGACACCTGGCCCCTGCCCGCCAAGCCGGAGGCCGGCTCCGGCTGCAGGCACCAGGCCGGCGAGCTCAGCCCTTTGGGGGAAGTTTGCTCCGCGACGCAGCTCCCGGGGTCCAGCCCTGCGGGAGCCGGCAGCAGCGACAGGGAAAGGTTGTTCTCCAGGATCGCCTCCGGGGTTGGACCCGCTCGCAGCTCAGGGTAGGGTGGGGTGCGCCCGTGCCTGTGTGTCCGCGCGTGTGGCGTGTCTGTCTGTGCGCGTGTCCGCCTGTCCGTGCTAGGGGGGCACAGCTGCCTCGCACGCCTCACCTCGGATGCCTGCTCACCCTCAACTTTGCAAAGCTCAAATAGAGGCGCTTGCAGGGGAGGAGGAGTCAGCACGCCGATCCTCCATTCACACAACCTCCGCCGAGGGGCTGCCCACAGCCCGCTCTGCTGAACCCAGCCGGACCAGACACGCCGGGGGGAGGGGGGAGACGAGGAGAGCCGGGGATGGAGGGGGAGAGGTGACTGTGGGAGAATATATCTCCCCTACGCATCACTCCCACCCTTCTTCTGGTGCAAGCGCCACTAAATCTCACCCTATCGTCCCTTCGCTTTAGGAAAGTCTCGCAACACTGTTAGAGGGACCCAGGTGGCCAGTAAGTACGTGCTGGATGACTTCCCCGCCAGCTCCGTGCGTGTCCGTGGGGACTCCCGAGGCCAGTGGGGTCGCAGGCCCCGGGGACCGCCCGGGGGAGCCTCCGCCCCTGCGGGAGCCAGGGGAAGTGACACAGCCTAGTGCGGGCGGACCCCGTTCCTGCGAGGGGAAAGTGTCTTTCCAGGTGCCTCTCTCTCCCGCTGCGGGAGGAATCCGCGTCTCCACGAGCTCCTGCGGGGTCCGGGCTGCCTGCCCGTGGTCCCGCCCCGCAGATCGGGTCTCCCTGTCCCTGGAGGGTCAGGGCCAGCCGTGCCGGGGCACCGAAGGCTCCGCCGGCGAGGGGAGGGGTGGGCGCCCTTTGCAAAGGGATGGGGATCGCTTGTGCCCGGTCCTGGCTCTGTCCCTGCAACCTGTCTGCATGTGAGAGGGAAGGAAGGGCTGGGCAGGCGGGGGAGGATGGCAGCGCTGTGAGCAACCTGCTTTTGAGGGATTCACCTGGCACTGCTCCTGGGAAGCCCCGGAGTCTCTCCTTCCTCCCCAGCCTCCTGGACAGCTGTTCCCTCAGCGCGCATTCCTGGGCAGCGGCGGCGGCGCCAGGGCCCCCGAGGGCACCTTACACGTTACCCCCGGACGGCCCTTCCTCCCGGGAGACACGGCGGGTTTCGGGTCAGCCCTGGCAGCGAGGGGTGCGGGAGTCCATCTAGAACGACTGTCCCGTCAGGAAGCCCCCGGGGAGGGCGGCAGAGCCTGCCAGGACCCGGGGCAGAGGCGAGCCCGCAGCCCCTCTTGCCCCGCGGGACACGCTCTGGCTACAGGCAAGAAGAGGGATCCTGCCGCCTTCCTTTGGAACTACTCATTAAAAATCAGCCGGGGGTGGGGGTGGGATGTTGCTTCTACGAGCACACGTGGGACAGCTCTCGAGGGCTGCTCCCGGGGCAGGGTACTCGCAAAGTACCAGACCCGCAGCTCTGTGCCTTGCACATCGTCCCCAGCCGCTTTCAAACCGCAGATGCCTCCGCGGTCCCCTTCCCCACACACACACACCCACACACCGCAGAGCCGCGTCCTGCCCGCACATCACCCCCCTCTGCGGCGAAAACAATGACAGAGACGCCGTGAACGCTTACCTGCCGCAGGACAGACCGACCCCCTTGTCTTCCCGGTGATAATGTGCACTTTCGGTGTTTCCTTCCTGCCACGGCATCAAAGGTTACCTCAAGCATTGCCAGTTTTGAAGCGATGTGAAGCGATGTTATAAGATTCAAAGGGCAAATTCTACGGTAAAAGAAATCAAAATAGGTCGTTATTGGTGCAGCCAAGTATAATTTCATTTTCTCTTAAAGCTATTTAACCATAACAGTCAGATTTTGTTATTAGTGAAATTATTTTTTCCACAAACTGTCTTCAGATAATTTCCCTTAAAAATCTCTCTTTTGGTGCATAAATCTACTGATTGCAGAAATCTACACATAGCGTAAGTGCGAAAAATTCGTTATCTTTGCCGATAGCAAACATCCCCTAAGCTTACAGGATCTGCCGCTTCCTAAAGAGTCTTCAGCAGACTAAAGCACCCCCGGACAGTGCCTGTGAAGGCAGCCCGCGGCCGTGCGGGGGGATCGCGCTGCCCTCGCTGACACCGCCGGCCTCGGCACTCGCTCCTGCTCTGCCTCCCGCTTTGGCCGCACCGGGGCTCCCGCACACTGCGCTCACCCCCTGCCCGGTACCCGCGGGGGCCCTGCGGGGAGGTGCGGGATCGGGAGCGGGGCCGCTGCTGGGTTTGCTCGTTTCGGTGGCGGACGGAGACATGAGGCTGGTTGGACGCGATAGCTTAAAGATCTTTTACAGCCTAAACGATTCTATGTTCGATTCTACGATCTTCGGCTCTACGATGGACAATGCACACACAGAAATAGAAGTCAGCCTAAGCAGAGTATTTAATTTCCCATGAAAACTAGACCTCTCTTGGTAAAAAAAAAAAAAAAAAAAAAAACAAACAGAAAAAGCCTTTCCCGCGGCGGGCTGTTTTTTTGAACTACTATGGGGTTTTTCCTCTTTTCTTGAAATAACCTAGCTTGATAAATCTTCCTGAAAGGAAAAAAATGTTTTCTTGATCGCTTAGGTCTGCCGTTATTCCACCCGGGAAGAAGAATTGCCGAAGCCTTTCCTAATCTTCTCCTTTCTCGCATATCCCAGCGGTGAAACAAGAAGACCCCTTGCCCATCAGAGCATCCTCCCTCCCCGCGGCTGCCAGCAGCTCCAGCGAGGATGGGGAAAGCAGCGCTCGGCCGGGGGACTCCTGGGCTGCCAGCTCAGCTCAGCTCAGCTCAGCCGTGCGGGGAAAGGAGAGGGCCCGGCAGGCGCGTCCCAGGATATCCTGGGAGAAACCCTCAGCGCTGGAGCCTGAGGAGGGGGAGGAAAGCTCGGACCGTTCTACTCCGGGACGCGCTGGAGACTGCTGGGAAAGGGCCAGCGCCACTTCCCGCAGCCGTTCCTTTCTAGCCAGCACCAGGGAGAGAGAAAAATCCCCTCTAGCCCAGGCCAGGAGCACTGGCGGCAGGTGCCCTCGGGAGCGCCCCGGCAGTCGAGAGGAGCTGCCTCCCCCGTGCAGGGAACGCTTGCCCGCCTCTTCCCCAGGGATCTCGACCCCGATTCCGATCACACCCGGTGTAAATCTCTTCAAGTCCCGCACACCGGGCTCGGGTGCCCAGATGAAAGCAATGGCCGGGGAGAGGTGGCAGTTGTGGGACAGCATCTCCTTTGTCCGTGTTCAGACACAGGCGGTTCGGAACGTTTTGCCCTCTCTCCTCCAAACACGGCCCTACCCAAATCTGTGACAGGCAGCAATTAGGCTTCATTGTGCTGCCCGTTGTCCCATAGCTATAGTAATTCTTGATAATGCTTAGTCTTCGATTGTGCTCGAGGGCATACTCGACAAGATTAAACAACAGATATTTACCGGAGGAGGAATATTCTACCGAGAGCCCCCACTTGATCCCGGGAAAAACAGGATCGGGAACTTGCTCCAACCTGAGCAGTGCTGAAGCACCTCCCCAGCCGATGTTTTCCCGTTCCGCTTCCCTCCGCCATACTAACCAATTAAAGGATCGGTAATTCTTACTACACTTTTACTAAACTCATAAATGATCCCCGCGCGGCTCGGAGGTGGGGGAGACTGACTTAAACAGAGATAAATCCCCAGCCCCTCCACGCCTGCTCTCGCCGCTCCCAGCACGCAGGGGGATCTGTCTGCTTTCACTAAGCGAGCGGATCAGAGTTTGATTATTTAAGAGCCAAGAGCAGCAGAAACAAAGCTGCCAAGCATCTCCAGGAGCGCAGGGCGCCGAGGGGCAGGAACCCATCACGGCAGGCCCGATCCCGCATTCCTCGCTGCCGAGCGCTGCGGGTACCGCGGGAGCCGGGATCTGCGGGCAAGGCGGGACCGGCCTTCCCCGTCCGGGCTGACGGGGGCACTGGAACGCTTTCGAGCTGGATAGAGGACATTTTGTTTATCCGGTGAGGGGGGAAATAGGATTTTTTTTTTTTTCAATGCACAAAGAAGGGAAGATGCGTGACCTCTCCCCATCCCTCTGCTGATGGGAGCGGGGCACAGGCGGGTCCCTCCGAGGCGGGACCCCGGCCCAGCGCGATGCGGGGCGGGCGGGCAGGAGCAGGGATGGGGAACAGCCCGAGGGGTGCTGGGCATCTCCCTTCGCCCCGGCTCCTTCCCCCGCCCCGAGGGCCTCCCCCCCCATCCCCAGCGCCGAGCCCGCCGTGCAGCGGCGGCGGGCCGGGCTTGGGCCATTACCGTCCCGTAAATCTTAGGAACGCTGGAACTAATTACGGAGAGGATATGTCTCAATTTGTTCCGCATTAGTGCCGCGCCGGGACGCAGGCACCGAGCACGGGAAATTGATGGGCCCGGCCCGGCCCGGCCCCGGCGGGACCGCGGCCCTGACCCCGCGTTCAACCCGCGGGGCGGCCCCGCTCCGCCCCCCGCACCTGCCCCCGGGCGGTGCCCGAGGGGCTGCGAGGTGGGGCTTCAGCCAACGGAGAGGTACCACTCCGAGAAATTTATTAGCGAGCCGCCAGGACGAGGCTCAGTGTAAATCACGGGGCTGTGTAGGGCCATAAAGCATCCCCGTGTATCCTGCCCTCGCCGGGGTTCTGGTGAATAGGAGTTCATGGAAAGCCGGGTATCGGTAACATCTTTCAGATCTGGCGCGTGTGACGTTTTTAAAGTCTTAGATATACTATGGGATATACTAAAACTAGTACATAGAATTTTTACAGGTATTTGGTACTTACATACAAAAGAAATTTGAGGGGGAAAGGTTCTTAGGTAATAGGCTCAGTTTTTGGCATTTCCTCTAAATGGCTTTGAAAGTAACAGAATTATTGTTTTGCAAGGGAAAATAAAAATATTCTAAAACTTAATACATTATAAACGGATGTAAGGCGAAACCTAAGGAATTAATTTCTCCCTGGCCGCAGAATGCAGATCCCACTATAAAGGCACACGGAACTCGAAAGAGAATAATAAAGAAACAATTCAGTAACAACACCTTGCATGGACACCAATTCAAAGAATTCTTTGAGCCACCTGAGCACCACCTTTGAATATGGGTACACATCAGAAACGTAAACCAAACATTCATACATTCAAAAGAGAAAGGCTCCAGCTGAAGTGTACCTGCTGTCCCCAGCCACACACTGCAGTATCCCTGGTACCTCAGGTCTCGCTAATTGTTGAGTATTACAGGACAGGGACAGAAGATGAATTGTCCTTTACCAGTTTCCCAGCAGGGTGGCCAAGAACATGTTTTCCTAAACACTAACAATCCATGCCTTTATCTTTCAACTTCGTTCTTGAACAAACACACTTCAACAACGCAAGCAACGTCCAAATCTCACCTTGCTCTGGCAAAGATACTCTCCTGACCAGTCCTTCTCAGAGGGGAAACTAGGGGGCTCCAGCAAGCTGGGCTGTCTTAAGGTGAGGATCTAAACCCCTTTTCACAGGGTTTTGTTCTCATCCTACACACCTCAGAGGAATTCTGCCCTGTAAGCCCTTGACTAAGGGTGCTGTACAGCAAGAGCGGTCCCACTGAAATCAGTGCTTAAGGAGGTCAGTCCACCCGGACCCGGCCCAGGCAGTGGGGAAAACCAAGCATGTCCTCTGCCTGCAGATGTTTGGCGAGTGTAGAAGACAAGCAGTGGGGACAATGTGCCTACTGCCTAAAGCAGAAGAGAAACAAAAGCTCCCGGGTTGTGTTCAACACCTTCTGCACGCTCCAGAGAAATGGAGGAGGTGACAGTAGTTTTGCCAGAACAATGGGGGACTCCAGAAGTGTTTGTGGAGCGCTTGGAGACCTTGGGTAAGCAAAGCAATGCAGATGGCTGCATTATCCAGCACAGCTCTGTGCGATGTGTCAGTGATGTGACCCGTGAGGGGGTGGCAGGGCTCGGAGCTGGAGACCTCTTGCAACACAGCCAGTCCCTCCTCCCAGCCCCATCAGCACAGACCCGCCAACACCCACGGCTCCTTCCCAGCCTGGGCAGCGATTCCACTGCCCCCCCTCCTCCAGCACAGCCCTTCAGCTTCCCTAGCAACTGAGCAAACCCAGTCCTTCATCACCACAGCTACAGGAAGATGCATTTCTCTTTTCTGTCTCTGTACTACATGTACTGATACGTGTGCATTGCAGCAAGACACAAAAAGCAAAGAAGATCATTTTCCTCATCTAGTTGGCTGGAAGCAACAGGCAGCAAAAATGAAGCTCCAACCGAAACAAAAGTTTTCCCAGTTCTTGATTCTGAGCCTTCCCACTCAATATGGGTTTTTTTTTATTTCAAAACTGAAGCTTTACAGCAAGCCTCTCTTCCCTGTGTAGGTATCACATGCTGTTGCATGGGATGTCTGGTCTGGCCACGAGCTGAACAGCCATCTGATAACTCCATGGTTTCAGGCCATCAACCCAACAGAGACTTGCTACAAGGAGGGAAAGAAGCCCCAGTGTCCTCCCCAGAATCAAGTACAATCCTACCGGGCTCTGGAGGTGCCTGCATGGTTCTCATCAGCCTGTCACTGCAGGACTGGGCTGTTTTCACATTTGTCTGTCACTGTCCAGCCTCTACTGCCCCTAACGCCACCAACAGACCTGTCTCACAAGGCTCATGCTGAGAGTGGGACGTGCAGGGACAGTCTGTGACTAAGCTTGCAGGGAGAGGTGAGGGAAGAAAGGAAAGGAGGGAGGGAGCCCACGTGTCGAACTCGCCTTCAGAAGTCAAATTTCTTCATCGTGAGACACAGAACATTCCTTTCCCTTAAGGTTTTGTGTACGTTTGATTCCACTAAATTCATCTGAGTGCTGCTCTGACACAGGAGTTAAAAGCACTGAGAGTTTGCTGCAGCTCTTGAGTCATGGGCGCAGACTGATCAAATCTACCGCTTGTTTTTCCTTCCTATGACATGAAAGCAGAGTTCAGTAAAGTTCAGATCGGAACTGAGACCGACTTTTGTGGTGTCTTGGCAAACCTTTCTTGAAATATTCAACATGTTAGTTGGAAAGACAGGAGCACAAAGAAACTCCGTCAACTTGTTATTTATGTTTTTTAAATGAAATAGTGAAAGGAACAAGTAAGTGAAGTGTGATTCCCTTTCTCTAGATTGCAGTATCACAGATTAATAGCTCTATGAACAGATTTGCAAGTAGCACTATCATGCTAGTCAAGATATTAAAAAAGTTTATGAGCAGTTGCTTAGGAAAAACAAGATAAAGCCTATGGAAATCTGATACTGGTCAATGGTGCATTTATTCAAAACATAATACTCACTTCAAGTCCCCATAAATCCTTTGCAAATGAAACTTCCATTGTGATCACTGTTCCAGATCTAAAAGATTTATTTTTTTCCTTTGGTAGACATTAAGATATATCTCAGAATGTACAAGTTATGTACCTACTGATAGGGAGTTAATCATGCACCCATAAGATAATAAATATTAAATTCAAATAAGAAGATATTTCAAAGAAGGAATATCTTTATAAGAAGATCCTTTAAAAAATTTATTTACTAGTGGATTAATTTACATGAAAAATCTCACATTTCTGAGGGCTTCCAACAGTTCCAAACAATTAGTTCTTGGGAGCAGAGCAGACACTGGATTGTGTGCAGTTTCAAAACTGAGTTCTCAGCAATATTTCGAATCACAGAATGCTTTGGATTGGAAATGACCACAAAGATCACTTTGTTCCAACCCCCCCTCATGGGCAGAGACACCTTCCATTAGACCAGATTGCTCAAAGCCCTATCAAAGCTGGCCTTGAACACTTCCAGGGATGGGGTAGCCACAAATTTTCTGGTTCCAGTGCCTCATGACCCTCACAGTAAAGAATTTCTTCCTGATATCTAACCTAATCCTGTCCTCTGTCAGATTAAAGCCTCTCTCCCATGTCCTATCACTTCATGCCCCCGTAAAAAGTCCCTCTCCAGCTGTCACATTAACCCCTTTAGTTGCTGAAAGGTGTTGGGAAGGTCTCCCAAGAGTCTTCTCATCTCCAGGCTGTACAACCCCAGCACTCCCAGCCTGTGTCCATAGCAGAGGTGCTCCAGCCCTCAGAGCACCTCTGTGGCCTCCTCTGGACTAGATCCAACAAATTCACGTCCTTTCAATGTTGGGGGCCCCCAGAGCTGGGTGTCAACCAAACCCCCCCCCAGTCCTTTTCCCCAGGGCTGCTCCCAATCTACTCTCCACCCACCCTGTATTTGTGCTCGGCACTGCCCCAGCCCAGGTGCAGGACCTCGCTCCTGGCCTGCTGAACTTGCTGAGGTTCCCACCAGCCCACCTCTCCAGCCTGTCCTGTCCCTCTGGACGGCCTCCCTTCCCTCCAGCACGGGACTGCACCACACAGCTTGGTGCTGTCAGCCAGCTGAGGGTGAATGGAGTTCATCCCACTGCCCATGTCACCGACAAAAGATGTTAAACGGTGCTGTTCCCAATTTATGTCATTTTTTTTGCACCCTGAGGAGCGGCAGCCTTTGCAATTTCTACGTGCATTTGAGGAAACGGGTTCTGTTGCTTCGAGCAGCTGCTCGGAAACAAAGAATACACTGAAAGGCCAAGCAGAAGAGACCCACCAGGAAAACAGCCTGTCAACCCATTTTTCTAACTCCGTGGTCTGAGCTCCCCAGTTTATGGAAGCCTCGTGGTCTTCACTACCTCTGGGATTTTGCGTGCTTCTCTCCTAATCGCTCAAATCCAAATGGACTCTCAATTATTATCAATTTACTCTCAGAACCTCTAGGCAGAAGTCAAAATAAGTTCAGCAAATTGGTTGGATATCAGCTAGAAACACACTTAATTTTTCATCAGATAAACTTCTCTCAGAGGAACTACTGGAGTCAGCTTTAGCCAGACACCAGATCTATAACGAAATAATTCTGTGATTGGGTAACATGAACACCTCATAATAGCTACATATGCTTTATCATGGAATGAAAGTCCTTGAGTAAGTTCTCTGGCCAAATAAGGATTTCAGAGTATTTAACGCTTGCAATATGCTCCACTCCAACCCCATCTATCAGTGATATCCACACGGATACTGCAAAGGGTTGGGCCCAGGTTCATGAGGACACGTACGAAGGCATTTGCAGTTGCCACCTAATGTATCTTCAGAGATCCTGTTGCCTTGGACAGCTGAATCCAACCTTGCAGTCTCCTGCCCTCAGCATCAAAGAACCAGGATCAGTCTCATAACCAAAATAAACACATTTGTATGCAGAAGCTCAGAGGAGGAAGGTTTTCTTCAAGGTCTGTCGTATTATTCAGTAATCCTGCCTAAACAAGAAGCCAGAGGCCAGCACACAAGGGGTGTTCTGGGCTGCCCAGCAAATCCAAGGAATCCAAAGAACCTCAAACACAGCTAAAAGGTGGGAAGCACTATCCACTCCTGGATGCCAAGTTATTAGGTGACTCCAGAGCTATGCACTGTGGAGCACTGAGAGGCTCTGAACGGTCTCGTACAACTTTTCCCAAATCACAGAAGTCCCCTGGGAAACTTCAGTAATCAAACAAGATCTCGCGGTCAGGAAGCTTTTCTTCATCCAGCCCGTTTTATTTCCCCTTCATCTTTCCATCTATTACTCATTACATCCTCCTGCCAAACTCTAAATAATTCTCCTCTGTCTCTCTCTCTCATGCTTACATGTTTCAGCTACATACAGACCATGATGTTCTTTCACCTCAGCTTTTCCTATCCTTTTACAGGCTGCACACATTTAGCCCTTTTCATTTTTCCCCCGCTGTCCACTCCTCTGAGCTCCCTCTCACAGCATCTCTCCCGAATAGAAACACTCCAAACTGAACAAATATTCTGCAAACAATTACATTTGGCAGTCTCTGAACGTAAAGACACACAAACCACCCAATGATTAAATCACCTTGAACAACTGAGTGAGAGTTCAAAGCCATAAAATTGTCAAATCAGGACAGAGAACTTTGGATGACACTGCAAGATCAACTTCACAGGAAGCCCTCAAGTAATGATCTATTAAAAAAATGCCCTGGTCTGCTTTACAATCCTTGTCTCAAACAAGATGTTATTAGGTACATATTTGCATGGATTTTTATGTACAAAATATTTTATAAGTGTTCTGCCACTGTGACATCAGGCAGATACCAGTGAGTGCATATTACCCTTACAGTCTCATAATATACTCTTAAGATATAACATAATGATTATCCCAAGATACTGAAGTTCATGTAAAGGTAATTTTTTTTACCCAATTACATCACTTATGGTCGAGCAAGTCATGTTTAAAACATTAAAACATCACTGCCTTCCACAGTTACAGTAACTTGCTTCTATCATCATATCCTGCTCAAAGATCCAGCTTCCACAGTCTGCTAGAAACGTGTGGGGTTTATCCATAAACAAGGCAAAGTCATTCCACAAACCAGAGTTATTGAAAATCATACTTTATCTACCTAAGTTTTTTTAAGCTTAGCTTGAAAGACTTCAAGTTTAGTCCTCCGAAGATGCTGACCGCAGTAATTTATCTCTTTGAAGCCTGGGATCACTGCATATTTGAAATTAGATTTACATCTAGCTAACAAATACAATTATCTAGATCCCCATTTTTGCTAAACTTTGTCAGCTTTGCGACGAGGCGTCGATAACGGTGTGTGTTTGTGTGAGGTGCCAAAACTGGCCCAGAGCCCTGAGCTCAACAGCAGAAAAGGCAGGTAAATTCACTGGAAGTGGCAATAGCAAGAACTTCTTTTTTAACCCATGGAAGGCTTCAGGTTTAGAGTAAGCCTTGATGCCTTCTGGCACCAAGAGTGTGCCAGGACCACCCCAGCAGCACAGTCCATTTGGGGTCACTGAAAGCTGTGTCGTGCCCAGGAGAAGGGCGACGATGGCTGCAGGATTAAGACAGCTCCTATATGTGGGATCCCTCAGGGCTTGAGCAGGAAATCTTTGAGCACCTTTCAAAATGGAATGGGCAACTGGCAGATTTAAAGGATTGTGAATACACAGTAGGAAGGAGACGTCCCAGTAGAACACCTGATAAGCCTGCACCTCTGTGGAGCTAAAACAGCACACAACGTGCATTTGCCAAGCCAAGCCCAAATACTTTCACTAGAACTGCATTTTTGCAGGATGGTTTCTGCCTTTCCATAAAGCTACTCTTTCCCTCTTCCCCTCAACTTCTGTGCTTGTTCTCCTCCCCCTGAAAGCATTCTTGTTTTAACAGGGAAAGCTGCCCATCATTCCAGTCTTTCCTAGACAATGAAAGGAGCTCCACAGCGCAGAGCGTTGGCCGATCGTTTTTATTCCGAAGACACAAAGGTGCTCCGATTTACCTGGCACGCATTTACCGAGGGAAAGGGGGTGGAAGGGAGTCTTAGCCTTCCTCCCCTTACCACTGGCTGCTGCAGCACACGGCTCTGCCCCACCTCATACAGGACTCTTGGCTGTTCTCTGACTTCTCCCACTGCGAACTGGGGTCACGTTCTTCCCCGGCTGTGGCCAGAAAATAAAATAGATGGCACAAGGTATGTGAGGTATCAGGCCCCTGACCGCTGACAAATCTCTAAGTGCTTATGTGGATTATGTTGGGAGCATATTCCTGGAGATGCTGTTCGTGTTTGTAAAGTCTTCTGGGGTGAGCATTGCTCAACGGAAAAGCAGAACAGAAATTTAACAAAAGCTGTGCTGCAAAACACAAAAAAGTAATTCTCCCACAGGAACTGAAAGGCATTTCATACATGTCCAATGAGACATTAAAAATAATTATGTGGAAGAGTAATAGCTCCCTTGGTTGTTTTAATATATTTTTGTCTACAAACAAGAAACGTTCTCTAAACTGCTGCCTTGGCTTGGCTTGAAAGGTCTCTCAAACAAAAGCCCTTCAAGTGACCCTTAGATTATTAAAGCTTAGTAACAATGAATGTGGATCTCAGTTCAAACAAAGACTGTAAAAATAAAAAGACAGCAGTTTTGCTCTTGGAATTGGGTATGGCTCAATAAACTGGAAACACACAGAATGTATTCTTGATCAGTGGTCATACCTCTGCTGAACAAACCCAAACCCTTTTGTCTGAAGTTTTCAGCGCTGGTTTTCTCTCAAATAGCATCTGCACATAGTCTCACTTCCAGTACAAATGGAAAGGTTGGATGCCATGTCTGAATTTAAACTTTCCAGAGCTCATTCAGAGAGCATTTCAGATCAACAAGGTTTTTTTTTTTATTCCATTCTTAATGATTTCTTTCCCCAAAAAAACTGATGAAAAGTCATTAGGTTCATCAGAAACATTCGTGGTGAAAAAAAGAAATGCCAGCAATGCCGAACTACAAAGCTTAAACACTCTGATCTGTGTCTCCCATGAGAAAGATGCAGAGGTTGAGATGTTCAGTGACAGACATTAATGTCAGATGCCAAAGCAGGAAAAGCAAACACAGGAGTGGGGAGAGATATATAGACCCCACAGAATATCTTGTTTTGAAAGTCATATGTCATTTAAATGGCCTTTACAACTGAAGAAGTTCATTAAAAATATATTTCTGTGCAGTTTGCTGGCAGAACATAACACGGCTGCCAATTGACAGAGTCAGTTTTGCACTTGTGAACTGGAGGCACGACTCCTTTGTATCTTCTGCACGGCTGTGAGCACCGATGGCTGTGCACAGCACTCCCTTTATCCTTTCCAACCGGCTCATCAGGCACCTCACCAGCTGCTTTGGCTTTCTGTGTGCTCCCTAGTCTTTATTTTTCCTCTTGCTTTATTTTCCCTCTACCTTTAGAAGAAACAGCTCAGCTCGTTCTCACCTCTGCAGCACACCCATCAGACCTGTGTCATGAACTCCACTTGCTGTACTTGCACAACAGAGTGGCACCAAACAGACACAGGTGTTCATCCACGTCTTAGCTGGGTAGACCACGACATAATTAAACTCTCTCTCTGATGTTTTCATTCTGAAAGTTCGCTGTTACTGGGAGCAAAGGTAGAGCTGAGCAGGTGGGTAAAAATGCTACAAATTTCTACAAACCCAACACCCTCCATCCATTAACAAAAGCAGACAAGGGAGGTGTGGAAATGATTCCTCTCCTTTGCCATGGCCAAACAACTTCGTTTCTGCTTTTGTCAAACTTCTGAACCAAAAGCACAAATAGGCTTGATATTTATAACAGAGAAAATACAAACCTGTGCATCTGCTTTAAGAGCTTGTCAGCCCCTAAGATCACTTCTCTACACGGGATGCTTAATGACTGGAACTGGATCAGAATCCCTCACTGACCAAAGCTTTCTATTCTACCTATTTCTATTCAGAGCAGTAAATTAGCTACCTTTGTGCTGTGCCTGATTCCTGCCCAGGGGGTTAGGGAGATGTTTGTTCTGCAGAACCATGGCAACAAAGTTGGCAATTAGCATCATGTTTGGCTATTCCTGTGAGCAGGAATTACCCTGTGAACTCCATTTAGCGGATGCCACGCAGCTAGCAGTGTGACAATGATGCATTTATTTACTACAGTCAAGACTGGATTTGAATACAGTAATAATAAAAGACACTATAACCTACCAATCTACATTTGTATTTCCTTCTAACCTAATCACCTCTTTGCTCTGGCAATGCAGAGACTCATGCACTAAAGCTCACCTGCAGCATGGAGTGATCAGATAGAAGTTATACTCTGAGAGAACTTTTAGTACATTTACACAACGTGTCAAATGAAACAGAGGACAAAAATTAATAAATATACTCAAGAGAAGAATGTTTATGAATGGGATCTAGAAACGAAGACAGATGAAAAGACAACCTATAATTTACTGTATAGATTTATAATTGATAATGTCATCCCTGGTGTTCTTCAAAGCACTGATATATTTTATGAGAAGTCACAATCCTTAAATGCAGGAATCCTTCTCTCTGTTCTGTGTTTATACAGTGCCTAGAACAGTATGGCACTGCTCTGTCACTACAGCTCCCAGGTGCTTCAGTGGTACAAATAAAGAACAGCAGCAGATGAAAACTGACGATTAGAAAAATCTTAATTCTTAGCAGTTTATCTTAACATCTGGTACTATGCAGCTAGGGCCTGGATTTCAACATAATTCTGGGTTTCTGATTGATTTGCCAGTTGCATCCTTTTTACAGTTTGTACAACTCTTCTTACTCTAAAGCTAGAGAACTGATGGCCTCCCAAGGTTATCTTCTTATTATTGTTCTTTCCACATAATAGCACAGAAAAGAAACCCTGATTATGTTATGTTGTCTCTACAAGCACCAGGATCACAATAATGCCCTGCAGTGCAGCACAAAATGCTGCTCACAACTGCAGAATGAGTTAGGAAAAGGAAGATAAACATTTGAGATGAACTTGGTCTAGTGAATTTAAGATTCATCTTCTTTTCATGAGGATGAGCAATCCATCAACGTTGATGGATTCACGAAGAGGAAACCTAAACACCTTTATCATTAAATATGACCTGGCAATACATGCCAGGAGACTCCACCCCAGCAGTCATTTCTGTCAGTCCAAACAGACTGATTGGACATGATGCCTATTCAAGGAAATGGCAAACTAAGGGCTTGTCATTTCAAAAGGCTGCAGTTTACTGATACTTCAGGTATATTTAGCCATTTCCTTATCATTTTTGATCTCCTGCGTTAAGTAAAGCTAAAACACCTGAAACCCTGCTAGGGACTAATACCATAACCTTTTAAGAAGACAGCAAATGCTCAGAGATATTGTGTATTTCTCCCACAAAGACAGCAACCAAATTTGGGTGGTGCATCAAATGCAGAGGGAAAGAGGAGGGATACAAAAGACATGGCATCGTGACAGCAAAAATTGTGTGGAGCCAACATAAACTAGGCAGGACTGGCTGTGCCATGCTTTGCTTGTAAAATATGTAAAGGAATAAATTCACTGCTAATTTTGTTTCCAAGAAAATATGCATAAATTGACAGAAAAGCACTAACATGCTCGCAGTGTCATTTAATACACATATTTAGTTTAATCCAAGCAGTTAACAAGTCTTGGAAAACAAAGCAAAAATACTTCATCTTGGTTCAAGCAAAGCATTTGAAGGCAGGTTCCCTCAGGAAACGAGGCTTATGCGATTGCACTGCCAGTCCATCTGTCTCTCGAATAACTTCCCAACCTCAGACCTGTTCCAGCCAGATTCTGTCCAGACACGACATTCCCAGCAATGCTGAGCGAGCACAAAGTTCAAGAACCTGGCAGCTCAACAGAAACAAAGGGACCTACGCGAGTGCCCCCACGAAGGAAGCTGTGCCGAGTGAGCTCAGCAGTTCTCTGCACAGTTTGGCTCCCCCCGCCACTTACTCATCAGAACAAACTACAGTACGTGCTACCATTGCCCAGCTGTCATCTGGGGAGAAGCAAGGGTGGTGGGAGGGGAGGGAATCACGGGGGACACGCAGGGAGCAGGGGTTGAGGGGTGGGCAGAGAGCTCCGAGGCAAGGATTCAAACCCAGGCAGCCAGGACTCATTAGTTCCACTGCCACAGGACAACTTGTTTCTCAGCGTTTCAGTTCAGCCAGGGAACCAGCAAAAGGAGTTATCTGCTCGGCTCAGTTGATGCTGGGTTTTCAAAACCTTTATTTGCTGGTGTTGCAGATCCTGTCTCCAAGCATGGAGGCTCGTGCCGGTTGGAGATTTGATCGATCCTCAGAAAGCTGAACCGAACATTTGCATTGATGGGGGAAGGAAAAGATGCATAGTAACATTAATCTAGAGGTGCAAACACTAGGTTGCTTTAAATACTCCAGAGAAGAGCTTGTATCCTTCCAAAGGGGAGTATTTTCTGTTTCTTTTCATCTGCACCATTGTCCCCTATAAATCAACATTTTACTCTGCTTGGGAACAGTAGAATGTGTGAGTAAGGACAGGGTTTACTAAATGTTGAATTAGTTGGGACTGATTTAACCATTTAGGGTTTTACTTGTGCTTAGGGGAATGTGCTGAACTTTGAAGAAGTTGTTTGATGCCGTTTCTTCTAAGCGGGATGTAAATTGATTCTCCTTCATTTCCTATAAAGGACCCCATAAAAAGTTGTCCTGTGACACACACAAAGGGACACCACAAAAGAAAAAGCCCACTTGACAGAAACCACCCCAGACAGATGTATTTATGAGCCGTATATCAATTCCCTGCTCTGTCAAAAACTGACCAGATGACATAAAAGTGCCCCAGTCAGTCTAAAATAGTCTTACACAGAACATCTCAGTCTTCTCATTCCCAGTCTTCACTTCTTCCCATGTGACAAGACCTGTGACACCATCTACACTGTTTTGGTGCTCTTCAGTCCTGAATGTCATTAGGTATGACTGATATCCAAAATCAGCTTCAGTTTTGCTCCAGGTAGGGCACAGACCCAGCCATTAACAGGGGACTTACCAGAGGCAGAAGCAGAATTATCAGCAGTGAAAGTTCTAAGGTATCTCAGATCAACAGCTCTCACTTCAAACCCCAGTTGTCATTTCTAACCAAACCACCCCCAAAGGAATGGCACAAACCCTCGGAAAGCCTCTTCTGCTTAAAATTTTAATTTTTTTTTTTCTTAAGTGCAGAGATTTAACTCCTCCACAGTTTGCTCCCAACACCGTATTAGCTGAGGTTCCCAATGAGCAAGGTCAATACCCCCAGAAGGGAGAAGTTTGGACAGTTCTTCAATGCTTTGTAAGCTACAGGGTGGGAGCAGGAGCACCTGGGGCTGAACCTGCTTGATAAATTTTCCCATCCCAGTGACTGTGCCTGTCTAAAGCACCTGGAGGTATCTGCTACAGCTTGTCCCGAAGACCCAGCCCTGAGTCACCACCATGTGGCTTCCACTGCACCTCTGGGGGTTTCTCCTTCATTGCAGTTGAGATGTGGGACCAGAAGGGAATTTAAAAGGCTGGTGTGTGCCCAGGTCTCACTCAGAGTAAGTGGCCAAAGCCAGAGAGGAAAAGGGTCTTGATCATGCAGTTCAGATGTAACATGGGGCACTTTCGTAGAAAGAAGGGCAGCAGAAGTTGCCCAGGAGCAATTTTAGAGGTGGTTTTATCGCTTGGGTTGCAGCATTCTGGCAGATGTAAGAGGAATAAGATGCAGGAGCCAGAAAGAATCATACAGAGTCACTTGTTGAGCAGAACTGGGTGCAGCCACAAGTCTTTGCTAAAGAGAAGCAGAGTTGTTTCGGGAGAATAAGGTGGTCGTGGTGGTGAGGAGTGACCTTTCACACCAGAGAATCCCCACCTGTTTTTTTGGTAGTCAAAGCTGGATGCAATTGTTTCCCATTGCAACCTTCCATCTGAACAGACACAGAGCTGTAATTGTATCTGTGAGAGCTGTATGCCCAAGAAAGCCCAGATCATCTTCTGGTGGCTCCATTCACCTGGCATTTGTGTTCTTGGATTTCCTGTTGCCCAGACAAGGACTTGGACAGGGCTAAGCAACTCAACAGCCAGCAGATAAATCCAGAGCATATCAGTGCATTTGATGTTTCCCTTCTTTTCATCAGATGACAAGGTGAGGTCAGATTTTGCTGTGCTGCACAAAGGGAATGATCCTGTGGCTCTCTGCGCAGCAACCCGAAACAAAAATTCCCAAGACCCAAATTGGTTCTGAGACAAATCCTTCCATGAATCTGTCACCAGTTTTCCTACTGATTCTAATCAGGATGTGAGTGACAGGGCTGGGACTGGCACACAGCAAAGCAGGGATCACCCTGCAGCTCCCTGGATCATCAGGTAACTTCCTCAGAAATTAAGCTTTAAATCGAACTTGAGTGACTAATATGTTCAAACCAGAAACTTTCCTGTGGGTTTTAAAAATTTAATTATATTCCATCCCCAAATTTTCCTAGTGCTACTCATTGAAAATACACAGCTGCACTGGTGAAGCTGTCAGGGAAAGGAAGAGAGAGGTTTTGGCAGCTGCACAGAGGGGAAGAGGTGAGGCCCTGGACTCATGAGAAGGCGTTGGAGACAGTTTAGGTTTGGAGATCTGATGTCTGATGACATTTCTGGCGATCTGAAGAAAACTCATTTCATCCCCACCCTTCTGTGGACAAGGCAGAGGTGAGTAGGTTACCAGGCAGAAGGTCTTGGTCCCAGCTCCTGCAGGGACGTATCGTATGACCATCGTCAAGGAGTGCTTGGTTCCCACCTCCATCTGCAGAAAGGAGGAGGTGCACTTTCCAAGACGAACATCAAGATCTGAGGCAGCTTAGGAGGAGAGTTCTTAGCTCTGTGGAATAGATGCGTGTGAGCCCCAAAGTGCTAAAGGGACGTGCTGATGTTTCCAGCGGGGATTTTAGCTTGGGAGCATCGCCTACGCAATTCTGAGCTAGAGAACCTTCACAGGAAAGGACATGTTCACCCATGCAAAGTCACTCTGAAAGGGCTACACTGAGCAAAAGAACGGCATTTATTTCTGGTGTTTATTTTCCTTTGCACGTCACAGAAATGTTTTATCTCTCTCTGAAGCGAAGTCCACCTTTTCCTGCATTTAAACAGCCCCTACCACTGGGGAGGGAGCAGCAGCACAGAATAAAACTATAATAATTATCTAGGGAATTTATTTTCAACCTATACTTCAGTCACTTAAAACCTAACAGAGAAAAGTGAAGCCTGAAAGACATACCAATACTCTCTAAATAAGCTCTTGGGGTTGTGAAATACCAGGGAGGTAAAAAAAAATCACCGCCTGCAGAAAAAGTCTGCCTAAATAAAATGATACTTTGCTGTGCAAGAGATGCTATTTCACTACAGCGGGCAAAAAGTGGTGTATAAGTACATAGATAATTAGTATTGATTCTTACTGCTGTTGCTTGAGCTGAACCTACATTACATATGGGAGAAATACCTCCTTCCCAGACATGCAGTAGAGCAAGACACTTTTTACAGAAAAAGCCAGCTTCCAAAGCCTAACTCTGCAGGAAGGGGCTCAATACCAAAGTCACAGAGCATTATTCTGCCACTGACATCAGCATCAGCCTTGCAGGGCACTGCAGTTGACATGACTGTTTCATTCCTGAACTAGGCTTAATTTTAAGTAAGTAAACAACATATATTCCTGGAGTTTCCCTTATTCAGAGCTTCTCTCCTTCTCCATCCTGGGAGACCTGTTGTGCAATTCACGCTGCAGTAGGAAGTAATACAAAACACTGTACAATCCAAATAAAATAATGAGGCAAAATGAAGACACACTGAGAGTCAGAGACTCATGGCATCTCAAAGACTGAACCAGAGAATGGCTCTCCCTCAGGAGTGTTTGTGGAACTAGGGAGGAGCTGTGTGCACAGACCCTCCAGAGGCAGGGAAGCTCCACACTTCACAAACCTGAGCTACCAACTGCTCAGCAGCACAGAGGTGACAATGTACCTCTCGTGACAGAAGGTCCACCTAGGAAAAAGGCGTTTCTTCAAGAGCTCACTACTCCTCCCCTTGCAGTTTCGGCAGTAAAGTCTCACTGATCCTGTTTCTGAAGCACTCGGCCTCCTTCCACACACCTCACAGGTGTAGACGAACTGGTGGTACCTGAGGTGCTGTTAATTGAACCTGCTTCTTCAGTGGACACGAAGGAAAAGCAGTGTATGTGCACTCAGTGACACTGTGAAATCCCCTCTTTCCTCTTCTGCAGAACTCAGAGCCCCCTCAAGCTCTCCTTGATGTGGTAATGCAACAGCAGACCAAAAGGAAATGTGCAACTCTCAGCTGTGCACATCAATGAGGGAACCAAAACAGGTTTATCAAAGAAAAATGTGACTCCTACCCATCCCTGGAACCAAATCAAAGAGTATCCAATGGCAGCAGTAGGTCTCTAAGAAGAAAACAAATCCAAAGTAGTTTAAAATAGATCCAAACAAGAATACATGGGGTTTTTTTTGGTGTGGTCCTTGCCAGTCAGATTATGATTGGTTACAAATGTTAAGGGCCCTTGAGTTGCTCGAGGCCTCAATCCATCAGATCGGTCATCATCATGTGCCAAGCAATGACCTCAGTGAAAAGCCATAAATCACTGCTCAGTTAAAGAACCAGGCCTGGAAGGTCCCTCAAGTATCACTTCCCCCAGCACTTGAAGCGTGGGGAAGGGCAGGCTGCCCAGGATTTGGGAATAGCTGATTTACAGGGAGGGAGGCAAAAGAATTCTCAATTCCAAAGGCCAAATTTGACATTAAGACAAGCTGGCATAGAGCATATTGAATAAAATAAAAATAAATAAATAAATAAATAAATAAATAAATAAAAGCCAGCGTGTGTGCTTTGCATGTGGGTTAAGAGCTGAAAGATCTGCTTCCTTACAGTGTGGTCCCAGTAAAAGATTAAAAGCAGCTTGTAAGAAGTTAAAACCACTAAGCTGCTAATCCCTTTAATTCCTAATCCTCTTCAGGGCATCCTGAGCCACCCCTCAGTCACTCCACTTTGTGAGGAGTGCCTAAGACATGTGCTGTTTATCAAATATTGCTGTAAATGCTCAGAAAGTTCATTCTCCACTCGGAAGCAGAGGAATTACCTGCTACATTCTGTCTGGCATAAAAAACACCAAAGATGATGAAGCTTTTTTTTTTTTTTTTTTTAAGTATGAAAGTTAGTTCATCTTTGTGTAAATAACGCAGGTGTTCACCTACAAAGCATTTTTCGGTAGGAACTGTGTGATGAAAGTGACCTTAAAAAAACCCTGTTGTTATAAGGATTTTGAAGAGCCAAGATAATGTTGGGGGAGGAGGGGGAAAGGAATATTTCAAACAGTAGAGAGTAAGCGTGGTCACATTTTTCACCACTGAACACTTTACAGCAAACTGTGTTTCCTGTGGCAGGACAGCTTTCACCATGAAGCCTTTCACCATCTCTCTCTATTCCAGGGATTGCTTGTAATTTTTCAAACATTTCTCTCTTGTTTTCCTCTATGTACATCTACAAAATACATGTATTTAAGAGACACTAACTAACAAAATTATAAGTTGCAGTAAAAACACACACTGAGGTGCTGTACCATTAAGTACAAGTATTTCCAAGACAGTTTGAAGCTGAAGACTGTGTCTGCTTTAACAACAACCTCCAAAAAGTTTTAATCTCACAAGCTTTCTGCACATCCCAAATTAGGTTGTAGGAATTACAACAGAGGCCACTCATGTTATTAATTCAAATTCAAATACAAGAGTCCTTGTAGGAACGGCAATGAAATCTTGGCAATGAAATCTTACCTCTCACGGCCCAAAGTAGTATCTTAAATGATAATTCATCAGAATGAAAAGCACTGGCAAAGCAAGTATTTTGGGCTTTGCATACAATCTTATTTTTAAATGCTTTTAGCAGTTAACTCCTTCATCTTTAAATCACACTACACTTAGGTGAAATTGCCTTCTCTGCCGAAAGGACACGAAGCAAAGGGGGATAGATTTACCTCCTTTGTGCTTCCATTTCAAGAACTCCTGAGGAACAGAACCTGACACGGTGGGGATGGAAGGACTCTGCTTTCACACCACGGGAGGACAGGAGCGCTCTGTACCCGCTGCAGCCCCTCAGCCCTCGAGACCCTTGTTCCACAAAGGTCAGGGAGCTTTGCTGCTGTGCCAAACCCACTCATGACTGCACCCTCCTTGGCTGCAAGAGGCATCAGGGCTGGGCTTTGACCCGAGAAGCTCAACGGAGAAGGCAATTTAAAATATACAACTTGCCAATGCAACACGGTGTCTTTTTTGGCAGAGAAGATAAAAATAGCAAAGAAACGACAGCTCTGTTCTTTTTATGAAAGCCTGGCAGTTTTCCAGCAGAGACTTAAGTACTTTTTGTACTTTGGGGGGAAAAAAAAAAAAAAAAACGATGGGAAGTGGTCCAAGAATGGTCATAGGAACCTGAGAAATATGGAATAAGAGGCTGGGCTGAAGCAGCCAAAGTGGTACCACCAGCTGCGGCCCCATTAATTAACTCTCTGTGGTATGTGGCTGTAAGAATGACCCTGATAATTGCTGAATACGAGCAGATAACTTTTACAGAGCAGCTATGCCTTTCTTACTGTGCTATACTTCTCCAAGAAGTACCTTGCACATTTCCCCCCACCCACCCCGTCTCACAGGGCAGTAAATTAGTTCTAATTGCAAAGGTATGTAGTAAAAGCTGTGCTCAGCCTTCTGCAGCCTTTGAAGATTTATTTTACAGTTCTATGTTTTCTCTGAATGCCTAGAACTGGGGGGGCAAAGGAACACGAGAGAAAATCCATAAAATTACATCAGTTTACTTAAATAAGTGTTTCTCTGCAACTTAAACAATGTAACTGAGAACTACAGTTCTGCAGGTAACAGAACAGAGCATTAGAATATAGATTTCTCCTTTTTGCTGTTCTTCTTTTAAATTGAAAAGAACGGCAGCTTTATCTGCTTAAAGGGGAAAAGTACGACAGCTACAATAAACTATCTTAACATCCCATAACTCCAGTTTTATGAATCATTTTGAATAAAGCACCGATAGCGGCTACAGAGCAAAATTCCACAGCTCCACTGACAGCACGGACTTGTGTAAACAGTAGCAACTCACTGAACGTGAGCTGAGAGAGTCACTGGGTGCAATCCTCCAGCAGGAAGAGCCCCAGGGTTTTGGATCCTTGTGCTGGATGTAGCCTTTAGTCCCTGAGTGGCATTCAGTCATGCTCTACATCCTCTTTTACAAATATTCCTTTCCTTTGTCCCTTTGGTCCCCTATACCTTGCTGTCCCGCTGTCCTTTATACAAGAGAGCCTCCACATCAGCATCAGCCAGGGAACAGCAGCCACACACACACCAGCTGCTCGCTCCTTCCACACTGAGATTGTTCTGGTAGTTGTGAACTTGACAACCAGCCTGAGGATTTAATCCTGAATCAACGCTGTTGTGCTGATCCAAGAGAACAATGTTTACCTCCGAGTACAGCTTGGCTGTATTGTGCAGATGGTGGACAATTTGTATTGCATTTAGCAGTTTCTGTTTTCTTGTTTCTCGGTAAGGGCCAGAAAGGATTCATTTCTCTGACCAAAACCCAGTGCCTACTGCATGACAACAGACAGGTAGTCTTGCAAATGATATCAGCCAACAAACAAAAAGCAGTCACCTAACTCAAGGCCAAACAAGAGAAGAAAAGGCAGGAGAAGGGTTTTGGATGGGTTGGTTCTTCCGGGAATGCAGCTGTGCATTCCAGCAGGCAGCAAGAATGTGGGTTTTTCCTTTAACGCTGATCACAAGCTCTGCTACGTTCTAGGCAAAAGCATTCACCCCCCATGTGTGGGGTACAGCCAGATAGTTTCACAAAATAACAACCACCCTTTATGAAAGAATGGAAATTAAACAAAGATTCCTTAAAAGGCAGCCAGCACTGCCTGTCAGAGAAAAATTAAAAGTCACTGTTAGGAACACACATTTCTTCTTCTGGCTGTGCAAGCCTGAATATACTGGGCATTTCTGACATGCAACTTGAGGCTGTCTCAGGATCTCTCCTACCACAGCCAGGTGCTACAGAATCCAGCAGCTTTGGCAAATTTATCACATGCACTTGTGTTTCCTGCAGCTCTTTATACCAATTTAGTGCGACCAGCAACGATCAGGCAAAAAGCCTCCTCAAGTCCTTGTGTTGCTGTGTGTTTTTCCGTCTCTTTAAAAATTCTCTAAGAG
The DNA here is from genome assembly GCF_003031625.1 of Empidonax traillii. Classification (NCBI taxonomy): domain Eukaryota; kingdom Metazoa; phylum Chordata; class Aves; order Passeriformes; family Tyrannidae; genus Empidonax; species Empidonax traillii. The sequence goes on along the minus strand of NW_020956004.1, from coordinate 23,885 downwards.
TTGTGCCCCCCACCTTTGGCCAAAACCTGCTTGTGCTGATGCCAGTGTGAACAGAGGGATTTCTGAGGAAAACTCCCCCTGAGCTGCTACCAGTGGTGATTTGCTGGGGGTACAACTATTCCTACAGCTCATAACTAAACCAGTGCAGAGGATCCTTGGAACTCCTTCCCACTGCCAAACGGCACGAAGCTTAAATAGCATGGCTATCTTCCTCAAGAATGCTGCATTAAAAACAGATCCTCCCATCGCTTTCTGAGACAGCACGGTAGAAAAAGGAGCCAAAAAACAACACACGTTAAAAAAAAAAAAAGAACTTTTGTAGTAGCCAGCTCGTAATGACATGACAAAAACAACTGAGGAGATAAGAAGATTCACGAGACAAGGTGACCTTCAAAATGTGTGGTTTGCTGAATTCAAACGTGAGTTCATCACTGTGAAAACGCCCAATCCATCACCTGCCTTCAGTGGCATCCAGCACAAATCTCTGCCATTATTTTCTAACACGTTCAGATGTGGAAACAGGCAGAAATTGCGATGAACGTCGTGACAGGACCATCACTTACTGATATTTGCTGAAAGCTCTACCTCCCTCAGAGCAAGTTGCACCACCACACAGCTCCTAACTCCCCTTAGCAGGACACATTTTAAAGTTAGAGCTCTGTCAGCTCTCCACAGAAAGAGTGTTTCACCTTTGAAACATCTTCAGGAGTCTCTTTGGACTTGGTCCGGCTCTCATTAATTTCAAGGGGAGTTGGGAAAAGCACTAGTAGAGCTTATAAAAATAACAAACAATGAGAAAGAATAGGATATAAAAATAAAATTCACTGCCTCCAAATCTGCCCCATTCTCTTTTTTACCTTTTAATAGTGGTCACATGTGTCTTCTGCACATTCAAGCATCAGAAAAACATATAAACCATTTTTATTGCATACAGCAAAAATTTATCTATGTATTTCAGCTTAGATCTGCAAGAATACACTTATATTTTAGAACTGGAGCGAGAAAACAAAGACAATCAGTTTTACCCCATGCAATTACTCCAGCTGTCAGCACAAGTCACTTTTACTGCTAAAACAAAAGTGTGAAGCACCAAAACCAACACAAGTTTATTTAACAAGACCACACCTTCTGTTCTGTAGGCCCTCAACACTGCTAGGCACAAGTAAGAGCAAATTACCAAGCAGAATTAAAAGGCACGAAAATGCTATGCATTCAAGGCAGAAAACGAAGTTTTTCCTCAGCACTGAGGAGAACCAAAGTCAGTATTGAGTTTCAAAAACATTTACAGACCTGCTGCAACTCTCCCACGCTTTGCTGTACAGACTGAAATCCTGCTGCTGCTGCAGACAATGGGAGCTGTGCTATCAGCTTCAGTGGAAGCCTGAACTGTACTCTGTTTTTATTATCTAAGCCCACAAGCCCAAAATTTAGCCTTTTGTGGTTTGTTTTCAACAACAAAGAGGGATGCCAGCACTTGCTGTAATGTAAGGCAGGGAGTTTTTCCTACTGATTGGGCTAAACACCATTCCAGCCATGAGGGTATGCACACTTCAGGTAATTCATCAGTACAGAAATGGCAGTACTAATTTAGCCCTGACAACTCTGAAAGTCTCATTTTCTTTAAAACAAAACTCAAAAGTAAAGTCTAAAATCAAAGTCTAAAGTGGATGTTAAAGGTGCTACCCAAAACTCTCTCCTGGATTCTTCTCCAGGTCACACTGATATAAATGCTGTATATTTCTAAAGCTTCTCTTTGCTTCCTCAGCATTTACAACTGAAAGGGAATAAATCCTACAACAAAGATATGGAATCTGTCTGAACAATTTAATTAGTACTTGCTGCAAAAGTGTAGATCGTATGTGTGATGTGTAAAACCAGCAGATTATAGAAAGTGGGGGGGGGGGGGGGGAAAAAAGCAAACCTCTAATTAAATTTTGTGTCATCCAAACCCAGGATGAACACTTATAGCTCATCTCCCATAGAAGCCATTGTACGTGAAATGGGGTAATGTATAAACAAAGTGCTTTATCTGGGGTATGACTGGAAGCTCTGAGATTGTAACGTCCTTTAAGATAACATTCCAAACCTATCCTTTTAAGTTTTCAGCCAAGAATTTGTTTTTATAATTTCTTTGCTCTTGGCAAAAAGGAAACTGTACTTCAGGCTGAGTTCTCCCTCTCATTCAGTGCCGCTTCCACTCCCCCATTATTTTTTTTTTTTTACCAAAGAAACAAAACAAGTGTTTTGAAAACCAAAACAAAAAGGAACAGGCCGAGGCCGCTCTTTGTCGTGGTTTCTTTCTTAATCATATTTACCGTGAGGTATCGTTAAGACAGCTCATTAACAACACAAATAATAATACTCTTTTATCTGCAACTGGATCTCACCCTGCAGTTCCCACTGGGGTATCCCAGACACCACGAGGTGATGTGGGAGAAGCCAACAGTGGCTCCTACCCCAGGGTGACAGGCACAGCCAGCACTCAGGATTTACTGCTGGGATGACTCCGCTGCTGCAGTACATCTTGGAAACACAGTACTCCTTTGCCCACACGAGGAACAGGTTTAATTTGTTTTTTTCACTCCAAGGTTGTGGCTGTTTTGTCACACAGACTGGTGCTTGACACAGTTTTCGTAATCCTAAGGGCTTAACTCGCTTCTGTCTCCCCAGACCAGCTACAGGCCACTAAAAGCACCTCTGCTTCCCACCAAACCCTCTCACTTCCA
>NW_020956004.1:17145-20961 GCF_003031625.1 Empidonax traillii | reverse complement strand
CCACACGAGGAACAGGTTTAATTTGTTTTTTTCACTCCAAGGTTGTGGCTGTTTTGTCACACAGACTGGTGCTTGACACAGTTTTCGTAATCCTAAGGGCTTAACTCGCTTCTGTCTCCCCAGACCAGCTACAGGCCACTAAAAGCACCTCTGCTTCCCACCAAACCCTCTCACTTCCAACATGCACTACGTGATGAGCTCAGTTATTGAGCATGACCATTAATAAAACCTCAGAAGGGAGATTTTTTAGGGAGTTTCTGCTTCTTTCTCTACCAGCTGCAGGGGTTTTCCAATCATTTTACATTGCCATTGCACCACACTGAGATTCAGCTGTGTGTGCTCCTCAAGGGAACAAAAGGCCACTGCAGCGTAAATATGAAGCTAATAATGAGTAGCTTTGGAAAAAATCTCAGTCCAAATTAATTACAAATAATATCACTCTCAATTGCACTTTGTAAAAGAAAAGGATGTTGCAATAATTTTCCCTGATAGCCACACCTACATATGACACTAAGTAAATACTATATATCACTACAGAGGCTGAGTCCTCATTTCACTTTGTTGAGCAATACCAGAGCGAGGCTAAATCCTCATTAAAAAAAAAAAAAAAAAAAAAAAAACATTTTCTTGTTTAATTTTGCCCGAATTTAGGCACTCAGTGTTCACAAAACTGACTCTTTTTCACAGAAGTACTACAGGCTGCCCAGGAACGCTCTCAGAAACATTAAAGAAACCGGTAGATAACTGAATTGAAAGTTTTGCAGCAAATTTGAGGTGTAGGGAGGTAAGCACAAAGTAAGTGTGCAAGTGTTGTGTGATTGTTTCTGTAAGCCTCGTGCTGTTATTTGTAGTCTCCTGACTGATCAAGCTGAGATCAAGAACCAGCATTGGTTTTTTTTTGCAGAAAGAATTCCTGTATTTTGTCTCCTGCCTTTGGGAAGTTCAGTGGGAAAGACTTTCAGTGCAATAGGAACAACTTTTTTTTTTTTTTTTTTTTTTTTTTTTTTTTTTTTTTTTTTTTTTTTTTTTTTTTTTTCACCTTCATCCCTGAAAACCCTTTGGAATTATAGCAGAGAAAAAAAAATAATCCCCCTCAAACAAGGCAAAGGAAAGGAAGGTATTACCTAACCAGGACCGAGGGTTAAATAGAATTTTACCTTCATTCCCCCAACAAATGAAAACAGAGGCAAAGGGAGAGCTTGTCCCAGAGTACTTACTCAGGAGGCTCTGAGGCAGCAAGGAGAAACAGAGACAGGTTCACAACCCACTGGATTCCTCTCCTGCTCTAGTTAATTTGGGAAGTGTTTGAATTCACAGCCTTTGCTGAGTCTTCCACCACCAGATTCACAGCTTGTGCAGATGCAGCTTTAGAAGCTGTTCATGTTGCCATCCCAGGGCAAGCACAGTTTGAAATGCTCCCTTCCCCTATCCAAAGGTTAAATCCTGGGCCCTTCCTCAGCCTCTGAATTCAAAAGCCTTGCTCAGGGCTTAAGTAATTTCACCTGGTACCAGCAGTGACATCAGGAACTCAGCAGTTTAAGCAGCTGCAGCGCAAAACCCTGAATCTCTTTTACAACATTTAACTAAGTCATGATGTGCTTGTTAAATTTTACACTCCAAAATCACAAGAAATCCCTGCCTTGCAAGAGCCATCCAGCCTAAGATGGAATTTCCATGGGGGAAAAAAAAAAATCACGCAAGGCTTTTAATGAGAACGTGGAATGTTAGTCTGGATTTCAAAATACTAAAGAAAAAAGAACTTTGCCTTATGTGTATATCAGCAAACAAACAAAGACTGATGTGTGCAAATAACAACAATCTCCAAGGTGAAGGACTAGAATCAAAGAATGAAATGGTTTTTTTCTTTCTGGAACTAATAATTAGCACAAACAAGGTCAGACAATTTCCTGAAAATAAATGTATAAGTCTTTCCCTGCTGTTTTCCCAGTTTGTTTTTTGATCAGTATTTGCTAAAAGCTCACAGTGCTCAGCACACAACTGTTTGGTCTACAGCTCGGAGCTGGAGAGGCACAGACACAGCATTCTGTGGCACTCAGAACACCCTGGGCCAGTGGCTTTTTTATGTTTTACAGCCATTTAGAAAGGGATTTTTAAAAACAAACAAAGCCGGTCTCTTTGTTTTGGGTAAGTTTCCACTACATGATCAAATATAAAATGATAGCACGGGTTTATTGGCCAGGTGAAGACAATAACAGTAAAAAAAAAAAAAAAGAGTAAAAAAAAAGAGAGTAAATTCTACTGACTATTTTTACATACAGAACATTTCAACTCACATTCACAGAACCGCAAGGTGGTTGAGGTTGGAAGGGACATCTGGAGGTCATCTGGTCCACCTGCCACAAGCAGATTGATCTAGAGCTGGTGTTACCTGGGACTGACCATTTTCCTAAATTCAGGCTGAGGTAACAAGAGATTTTTGGTAGGATTTTGTTTCATTTTGGTTTTTTTTAATAATTAATCTCAGCACTCCCAGAAATGTGGGAATTATAGGAAGCTGGTCTTTATGCTGATTTCTTTGTATGTGCTTTGTGCAGCTCTTTGGAAGTACTGAACAGCCAGCAGATCACCAGAACTTTAATTTCTATCAGTGACCTCTGTTAGGGTTTCCTTCTGGATTATATCAGAATTTTGGATTACTTGCTACCAAATACCATTTCACACTGGTAACATAGAAAAAGAGAACCAAACAAAGAAAATACAGAGGCCTCCAGATCTGAAGGGGTTTCTAATCTTGGTTACGCTTTCAAAGTTGTGGATTTCAACAACTTCTTACTCCATTATTCAAAAAACCCGTATTAGGACAACTCATTTACTACCTCCTAAACATTTCTACAGGAGAATAAGAAACTTTTTAAGCCAAGGTGTGCAGGGCCAACTTAATCTTGCAAATAACCTTTGCAGCGTGCAAGAGATTCTCCGGCATCTTTAGCTCTGGAGCTGAAAAGAGTTATTAAAGTTAAAGCAGGATTACAGTTATCAGCCCAGTATTCCAGTTTCAAGAAAGATGAACTATTGATCAGCAAGGAGATAAAGCTGATCTGAGTAAGCACCACATGAAAGATTTCTAGTCCAACCAACAACAAACCAAAGTCCTATTTCACCGAAGATGTTCTTTTGAACATTCAATCACACTGTTCACTGAATAGCAAATATGTAAAAGCTATATGAAAAAAGTTGATTTTTAAGAAATATGCCAAATTTTCTCTTCTCATCACAGCCAGGGATCAGAATTTATCTTAGCTCACATGACAAAATATAAACAAACTAGCCATCTCAGACTCCCAGCTCCCAACTCACTTGAAGACTGCAGTGCTGCAGAGAGAGGACCTTGTGTCATCCCACCGAGGGCTGACTGCAGTCACGCCGCTCTGAAAATCTCTCTGCTGATAAACAGCTCCACTTGTTTTTAAAGTTCTGTTTACTCGTGTCTTTGTGGAATTGGTCCCACACCCCCTAAGTATATTTTAGGTTATTTTTGTTATTTCTGCCTCGCAGGAATTTTCTTTCAGGGCGCATCTCTTTGTTTCCACAGAAAGAGCACGAACTGCTCGTGCAGTCCCCATGTTTTCCAGGGAGACCAAAGGCAGCTGTTATCTGCCACTCCAAGCTCCTGTGCCTCTGCTGGAGGCACTGCTGGACGTGGTGTGCTGCAGGACAAAGATCTTTGCTAAATTAAGCTCATAATCTCTCTGGTTTAGGTGGTATTATTTAGTAAATATTAACACGAATAACTCATCTGCAGCAATCACGTATGGCTGCTTCTGCTGCACTGGCCTCTGTAAATAAAACTCTGAA
>NW_020956004.1:0-16840 GCF_003031625.1 Empidonax traillii | reverse complement strand
CATCTGCAGCAATCACGTATGGCTGCTTCTGCTGCACTGGCCTCTGTAAATAAAACTCTGAAAGACAGTCCAGACAGTTTATAGTCTGGAGCTGGGCAAGTGTTGAGGAAAAATGTGCTTTAAGAGAATCTACACCTTTTATTCTTAGCCCAAATACAACTAGGGGGTTAATGGGGGAGGGGGGGGGGGGAAAGTGTGCACAACACACTGCATTCCCAAACATCTGATTTTAACTTAAACATACAATCCTTTGAATAACACAGACAGAAATCGATCCTTTGAAGTGAACTCAGGTAACTCCTGAGTGGATAAAGATCATTCTATCTATGAATAGTTTGGATTTTAAAAAATGTTGAAGTCATAGGTATGAGTCGCTTCCCAGTTTTTAATTAAAACACAACCTCTCAAGGTGTCTGAAGAAGTCTCTAAAAGAATAGGCCAAATCCTTGCACAACTGTCATGGTGATTAATTCAGAAACATATTCAGTTCCTCATCTTCTGAATTCAGGATTTGCCACAGGAGAAAAAAGGAATTGCATTTAAAAAAAAAAAATGTGTAATGTAGAACTCTGCAACCTGAAGTCTTGAACACTTATCTTTAAACACTGTTTCATGTCGTTGTCACCAGCCCCACATATGAAGACATGGCTTACACATTGTTCTAATTCATGTGAACTATTCTTACGCCTGTGAGTATTCCTACTGGCTTCTGTATGAAACCAAATCATAAGAAAAAGTCCCTCTAAGATAAAAACACGACTCTGAATGTAGCACTACCATTCCAGCTTTATGGCCCATGATTACTTTCTCCAAGGCAGTATTTGCCACTGCAGATCAAAATAACCTTTTTGATAACAACTCATCACACTTCTAACTTATGTAGCCTTAACCTTTCCTTTACATACAAAGCCTGCTCATCTTTAATCTAAAAAAAAAAACAAAACAAAACAAAACCCAAAAAAATCCCAAACAAACAAACAAAAAAAACCAACATAAGGAGGGATTGAAAATTTCACTTGTTTTTTACTTTTTTTTATTTTTTTGTTAATCTGCAGTAAACCAAACACAGATATCTCTGAAAGTGTCAGGCTGGTGATGAGACATCACCATGTTCTTATTTGGAGAAATTTAAACGTGAGTAGGGAGCATCCTTTGCCCAAAGAGCTCGTAGATTCACAGCTCTGAAATCGCGCACTCCGACTCGGGTTTCCCACCCTGACAAACCATCCTGCCCTGCTGGGACTGATAATCCCAGCTGGTTGCACTGGCACCTACTGGCTGTCAGCCCTGCTGCTGCCCAGAGGAGCTCCCATCCCTGCCGATGTTCGATACCTCGGTCAGAGCTCTCCCAGGCAGAGCTCCCGCCCGCTCCAGCTCTCTTCCCGACCATTTGGATCTCAGTTGCCCCTGTGAAGCAATTTCCTGCCCCTTCCAGGCTCATTTCCCAACTCCCTTTCAGGTTTCAAACCTGATTACTTGGTTTAGTCCAGGCTCTTCCAAGGCAGTTGCATAATCTGAGCCTCTCCGCTGCAGCTGTTGTTGAACAGAAGTTATTTATAAACTGTAGACAAAAATCCTTGGATATTTACAAAAGCTACTATGCAAAATAGCAAGATATACTGCATCACACCACGGTTATTGTTTTCACTGGGACCTTACTGTTTGCTCAGTCCTCGCTGTGGGAAACCCACAGCTGCATTTCGGGTTTCACTGGGAAAGAATTTAAAACTCTAAAGTCCTGATCACAAGTTTCCCATTGCTAACTTCATGTCATCGTCATTTTAATCAATAAAAATTCTTTCTTCTTAGAATTAGAAAGGACCACGTGACCAGCAACATCAGGAATTTTATCAACAGACTTGGGGGGAAAGCTGTCACTGCAGTTGTGTACAATTAATCACTTGTGCTGGCCCATCATATTGTCAGAATAAGGAAGAAACAGAAAGTTTTTCAGAATACAGCACTTGCAAGACTATTAGCCAGCCTTTTTCACTGCTGCACACAGAGCCAAATCAGGTGAAATTAAATTGGCAGTGGGATGAAAATCAATCAAATCTTTGCTTAAAATGCATTTGTTTCTACAGATCTTGCACTAAGGAGAAAGACTGGGACTCAGCGTGGCATCCACCGCTCCTCCACCAGTGGAGGCCCAATGGGATTCCAGGCTATAGAACGGATTTTTTTTGGAACTACCTGAGGTCACCAGGTTTGGAAAGACTCTTGAGCCATATGTGGTGGTCAGGGACCACCAGGTGGGCTGTGGAAACCTAAGAAGAAGAAGAAGAAGAAAACACTGACATGAACCTGAGCCTCTCTTGTGAATTCTTCCTTTCAGTGGTAAAATAAATGAACAGGGATCAAAATTAGAAATACATTACCCAAGTTTATTAGAAGATTAATCGTACAGTAAAAGACAGAGAATCTTGGATGAACTTCCCTGCAACTCCAGTTCTAGCATTCAGCAGAGGAAATAAAAACATAACACAGTAATGAAACACTAAGTTAGAATCACCCACCCATCAGCTGAGTAAAATCCTCACTTTAAAAGTTCTCGAAAATAGAAACAGTAAAAAAGAAACGTGCCCTGGTTGGGAAAGGTATGCTCAGTTTGTATGAATACAAACTGAGAATCCTGCCTGGAATCAAGGTAAATTCTCAACATCTAAAGAAGAGGAATTCAGCAGTTTTAATGATCTGTATAAATAATAGATACTGATTCTAGGCCACCCGAGCGTGATGACCTGTGACAGCTAAGAAAAACAGAAAAAAATATCTTAGCCATGAAAAGAAGATGCAAGACAGGACCCTTCTGGAAGTGGAAGAAAACAGTTTCATGTCTCAGTGGATGCAAAACTCCTTCACTCTTTCAAGAAAACTTTATTTCTATCTTTTTTGTCCTCAGTCCATTCCCTTAGAGCTGCACAGTCCTTAGCATGGTGCTTACTATGTATGTGCTGTACAAAGGGGCTTGGGGGCAGCGAGCAGTAAAATCAGGACTCAAACAGTCAAAATTGTCTCCATAAATACACTCGGAGCCAAGCAAGGGGATTCATCACAAATAACACTGACTGTGAACTCAGCAGAGCTGACACGAGTCAAGCAGGAACAGAAAATGAAACATGGTCACAACCACCTCTTAAGTTTCTTTTCTACCAACCCACCAACTCAGAAAAGTCTCACGAGGCTTTGCAAACAAATGCAGGCTGGGCTGTTATATCCAGTCACACCACAATAAAAGAATGACCCTGATTTGGTGGCAGCACCTTGATTCAGACCCACCAGTCAACAAAGAAGGGTTTCTTTTTTTCTTTTTCTCTTTTTCTTTTATTTTTACTAGATTCAAAGTAGCCCTTGTCATTACCTCGTCTGAACTCACACGTAAAGACAGACCAAGATATTCCTGAATTAGTCTCAAATATTCTGGACACCAAGCACAGAAGAAGTGTTAGCACACAGGAACCATCACCACTGGATGCCCATTTTTGGTGAATAATAACAAGTTTTTCAGCCCAAGGAAAACTCATGGCAATTGACAAATTTCTGACAGCTTTATCATCTCTCTACCACTTGAAAAATAAAGAAACTGCAACTCAAAGGCATCAAAGTTAGGCACAGGGAAGTTAAACTGTAATTAAAACAAAGAAAATTTCTATGCACTCCTGAAAGTCTGAAATGTGGGGTTTAACAGAGAATTTCTGAGTCTCAGCACCCTTATTTCTTTTACAGGGGAAAGCTACTGCTTATTTTTATTTACATTACTTGGCTTTGTATTCTTCTAGAGGAACAGCACATTGATGGGAAAGTGAAAGGTATATTTTTTTTACAGAAGAAACTACTGGAGTTACAGAAAGCAAATGTTCTGTTCCACAGAGGGCTCCCTGTGCCTGTCTAACCCAGCCATATTTCTGAGGTTAAATGATGCAAAGACAAAAATCTGACTCTGTGAAACAAAGGTAAATAGCACCCCAGATGCTCTCACTCATAGTCTGAAGTTATTGCCATCAGCTCTGCGACCAACACATTTCACAGCTTGTGAATTTCCACCAATCATAAATTAGGGCAGTAAGAGAGGACCAAGTACAGTCCTACAAACCTTTGCAAGGGTTTGCTTTATTTATATTCCAGTTGGGGATCCTACCAGTGCTCCAAAGTTTATAAAGTACTGGAATCCAGTAGAATCCAGTCCTCAGATAATTTATTTTATATTTCCCGTGGCCTGGATTATTATAACCATGTATTTGCAGTGCTCCACAAGTCCACACACAAGGTAAAGAACTATGAATTTATTCCTTGTCATTCTCCCAAGCAGAACTAGGTCCACCAGGTGCAAAAAAAAAGATCACAGAAAACAAGATCATGTCTCCAAGGAAGCAGGATAACCCTTCCTTTTCAGAGGCTTCATTTAGCCCTCTTGGCTCTCATACAAAAGCAAAGTAATTAAAAAAACAATAATAATAAAAATCCTGGAAAAAAAAACGTTCTTAAGGTCACTGAGTTTGGTTCTGAAGGCACAACCAACTATACACAACACCTAAACCCTAAATTAATAAACAGGTTCCCTTCTAAAGGAGCTTGTCCTACTAGGTGAGATGTACTGATGACATGTGAGAGGGAGAACCTTGTAATTTTGCCCTGGAAACTTTATTCCCTATCATCCATTTTGTGTTCTAAGTAATAGGCAACACCCACTACTTTTCCAGAATCCAGCATTTGCACTTACTGTACCTTCACTTCATAGATTTTTTTTTTTCTAGGAAAGGTTATATTTAATTATGTTAAACTGCATTGAAAATATTTGTGACATCTGTCAAATTAATTTTTAAAAATTCATGAGGGTCAGTGTAACTGCAATAAATACAAAATTAATAGCAAGGGGTTTCTTTTAAGGTTACATAAAAATAACATTTGGGATCTGTCTGAATCTGACAAAATCCAGGGAACTGGCTTGAGCCACAACTTGTCCTTAAATTCTTTGTGCCTCCATAAAAAAGGTGCTAAACAATCCATATTTTTTATCCACAGTGCTCCATGTGCTGGACTAGAGAAAGTGGTCTCAGAATTAAACTTGGGATTTAGGCAGTTCAGCTTCACTCGGCTTCCAGCTCTCCTTGGGCAAGTTACTATTTTGATCCACTTTTGTAATTTCTGGAAAACTTGAATTTCTGTTACTTAGATCTGAGTGACGAGAAGGATGAATCACGTCTCAGAATTTATTCAGCACTGCTAATTAAACTCATTCCTTGAGGCCTGGGAAGCACTAAACCACTGAAGTGTAACAGCGAAAATTAGTGATTTGAATAGAAGAATCATGAACTTTGGAAAAGAAAACATTACCCATCGGTGGAGCTCTCAAAACAGCCCCTTATAGAAACTAAATAAGATTAATGAAGGTGAAGTCAAGAAAAACAACAGCTTTTAAAAGTCTTCATGCCTTATTTTCTAAAGGGTACATAAAATAGACTCAGTGCCACTAAAAAACCTTCAACATATGCACTTAACACAGAAAATAGGGAAGCAAGTTTTATAGGTCTCACCTTACTATATGGCACAGAAAAAAAATATTCTTCAACAAAAATTATCTTAAAGGCAGTTAAGGAGAAAATAACCCTCAAGTGCTTCCGAGTGTTTGGGTCCAAATTTTGTCACATTTCAGTTCAAACTGTTCACTGAGGTGTTTCAGTGGTACCAGCAGCGTTCAGCCTGAGGGAATGTGCATCCTTCCCGATTTCCTGCTGAACAGCTTGGAGATTGGCACTCCCAGAGCACAGCCCTTGGGGGCCCAGCTCCTCCACTCTGCAACAAACACAGCACAGACGTGACAATAAAAACAGCATCACCTGTCAGGGGAATGTGGCTGCTGCATCTGGAAATCCAGGCTAAAGACAGCAAAGAGGAAGCCTTCGAAATCAGAAGTCCCTGGTGAAATGCTGGATTTAATTCCAGGGTTATTTTCCTGGCTGGAATATCACTGGGGCCACAGGATGCTGCCAGTTGTATGCACATGAGACCATGGCAGTGTCAGCTAAGCTTGGATCTGGGTGGGAGCAGGGGAGCACAGAACGGGAGTTGCCACAGATGCCTCTCACGGACTGCCCTGCCTGCTCTGTGCCAATCCAAACCTGGCACTTGCCTCTGGCACTTATGACCTTCCAGGGCAGTGACTTTCTAGGGCAACACTGGAACTCCAAAACAGCCCAGCTCCTCCTGTAAGTTGGCCACGGGAGACTGTGATTCCTCAGTGCAGCGCCGTGCTGTGACCCCTGGTGTCACTCCCAAATCACGCTGGAACAGTCACCCAAATGTAAATCCCACAGATGTCTAAAGGCACTGATGAGGAAACCTGAATCATCACTGCTCAGTCTGGAATTGAACCACCACCACTGTAAGAGTGAGGTTAGACATGCCCTCTGCTTCACTAAATAATTAATAGAGAAATGTGTACGTAAATAAAAGTACCACGGACATCTAATAAAACACCCGTTCCAGGAGTTTATAACTGGTCTGTAAGTGTGTGCTTCAACAAAGATGGGATATAAAATCCCACTCTTCTGTTGTGCTCCTTTCTTAAAAAAAAAAGGAGAAAAAAGAACCATGTGATTTTTTTTAGAGTAATAAACAGATGTCCTAAATAATGATTTTGTGCTAAATTGGCTGAATTACTCTGGGTTTTTATAATGCTATATTGAGGCTACAATGGTCTGAGAGTCCATCTAGCAAGCACTTGCAGCTTGCCTAGTTCTAAGGGTAAAACACAGCAAACACAGTGCTAGCAATGTACCTTCAGGGCAAAACTTTGCCAACAGCAGCTGGCCCAGGGTTGTGGATGGTTGCAGGTGTCACTCTCTTGGACAAACTTATGTAATTTGTGACTGAGCCACGCTCTGATAAATTTTGTGATGCTTCTCACAACTCACAAGGAGTTTCTGAGATCTGGAGAGCTCAGTAACAGCAGAGCCTCCCCTGCACTGCCAGTGTTGGAGTCCAGCTGTTCTGCAGATACAGGCATCTAGCCTTTTCACTGCAGCATATATGAATCTGCACACTCAGAAACCTACTGCTTAGAAGCAATTAATTTCTAAGAACAAAAGAAAAACCTCTTAAAAAAAAAAAAAAAAGAAAAAGGGGAAAAAAAAAAAAGATGTATCCAGCTTACCAACGGGGCTCAGCTTACAGAGGTGAAGCCACACTGATACCCGAAACCACAACACAAACCCCGTCACCTTCATGACAAGAATATTGTAGCAATAAAAGTGCATCAGCTCTTGAAATCCTGCACTGGTTGGTGACCTGCTCCAGCGAGGTTCTGCAGAGATCCGTTACCTCCAGAGGCCACGGGCTGGACCGAGCAGCGAAACACCGAAATGTGATCTCTGTCAGCCTTCACGCGACACTTACAAAAGCAACACACGCCGCCACATAACTGATTGCTCGTGCTCAGCCCCACCGGGTGACTGAACATGCACAGCCAGATATTTGCTCTTTAAGCAGATAGTCGAGTTTTCTCGGTGGTTTGGAGAGCGGGACACCAAATGTAAAAGCTCCACCACTACACAGAATTCAGCCAAGTGCTGAGAGCAGTGGGAACAACAAACCCAGCTATTTGTGTTAAGGCTCTCTTTGAGGGCAGAATTCTGAGCTGGTAAGAACATCCCTTCCTATGCTGTTTACATTCAAAGCTACTCACCAGCACAAATTACCTCTGCCCGTGGTTATCCAGAGAAAGAAGTTCACTTTCCAGAATCACACAGCATCACAGAATGTGCAGAGCTGGAAGGGACCCACACGGATCACCGAGTCCAACCCTAACACTTAATGTCAGGAATATGAGATTTCAAAGGAAAACATCAGCTGGAACTAAACTTCTGAAACTGTCCAACAGCACTCCTTTTAGTGGCCTCGCTATGGACAATATCAAGCTTGGTAGCAGCAACAAGTAAGCAAAGCTTCCTTGAAGATGCTTCTGCAAGTGTCTGATCCTGTGAGTCACATGGTTCCCTGAAAATATTTCTCACGCACAAAGCACAACAGGATGTAGCAAACTTAAAAAAAAAAAACAAAATAACATGAAGAGTAGTGCCTGTGCTTAAGTTATGGAGGTAAGACACAGCTCTTTAAAAAAATGAGATTTACCATAAAAATTGACTCTGCAGAAAAGAAAAACATAATTATACATTATTTATTTGAAATACACAGGTCATGTAATTATGGATACCATAGCTTGAAAAAAAAAAAAAAAAGTTAAATTACAAAAAACTCGCAGTGCATTTAAATGGTTAAGAAGTTTCCGAAGCGTTCTTTTCCCTAAGAAAAGATATTCTCAGGTTGCAGCTCTCCTGAAAAAAATTGCTTTCCAGCATTTGAGTACTTTTAAAGAAAGTATTTCTAGCCCAGCAGCACATTAGTATGTCCTTGAGGACAGAGCAAGAGAAGCACATATCACGTATCACTGTGCTTTTAGAATTAAAGAGCAAGGGAGAATAACAATGGCAGTGTGACTCCTGGAGAGAGATGGATTCTTCAGCAGTGGAAAGCTGCCCTGTTCCAGAGATACCTCTGCTCTCCTGTGAGAGTTTCAGACAATAGTAGCTCGTTGTACCTCTGGTACCTCAGAGAGGGGTATATCCTTCAAAACCTCTGCTTCGAGACAGCTTTTGGGACCTTCTGCACAAAGAGGGTCAGAGCCACAGACAAATGATGAGAAGTCTGAAGAGGTTTCTTCACGAGCAGAAACAGCCATGAAGAGGAGCATTGTTGGCTAAGGGGGTGTTCAGCAAAGGCACATCAAATAATGGAAGATGCAGAGAAAACGGGCACTTGGTATTTAGCCTGTATTACAACTGACTTCTAATGAAACCCCTGGCTTTACTGGGGTTGGAAGTGGAATTTAAAACACTGCACAGACAAGCTTCCCACTCCTTTTGGAATGGGTATTTCTCAATACTCCTCACAGAACATCTTTCACTCTTTAATAAAGTTGTAATTGAAAACACTATAAAAATGGTGTGATTCAATGGATCAGCTACAGGATCTCTTACCATCGCCATTTGGTAATCGATGACAGATTACAAAAACATTCAATGTTTTATTAGAGGGGGAAATTATGTTTACATTTCGTGGCACGCCAAACGGTGGCTGAGAAGAGACAAGGAAGAGCCTTTCCACTCCTTTTTTCCCTGCCCTTCCTTGGACAACTCGTTTTGACAGGCTGCTTTGGAGCTCCATCTATCATCCTCCAAACCATCCCCCATCAGATGCAGCATACCAAACTACATGACACATTATGATCCACTCCTATGTGACCATCCTAACGCACTTGCAAAACTGCCTTCATTTACAGAACACATTAATAAAGTTTCCTTCGGAGGAAACTTCTTCAAATTTAAGATTACACACACTGTTTACAGCGCAGACGGTCACCGGAATGGAATTTAACCATCTTAGCCATTTGAAAAAAATATTGTTACATCTTGGGCTCTTAATAAGGTTTCCACAGATTTTATATGGGTCAAAGGGAGGGAAAGTGCTCCTAAGATACTTTTAAGATAACACTTCCATTCCCCTTAGAACGGAAACTGCCTTTCTGACACCTAAAGCTGCCGAGTTCTTAATCTGCTTTTCCTCAGGTGGAGAATCCATTAAGTGATGAAACACTTCTCAGCCAGGGTTAGGAGCTCTTTACACTTCATGCCCACGGCCTCAGCTGCTTCCAGCTACTTTGGGTGCTTTGGATGTGTGAATCAGCCACGGGCCCTCGACTGCAAGAACCACAGAGAAGATGGGAAGGCAAAGCACACCGAACCCCGTGACTCAGCCTGTGGATTTTGGGGGCATTACTTCTGGAACAAAAGCTCTCAGATTTCCTGTAAGTACCATTCTTCTGAGACTCATTTTAAGGGAAATTTAAAATCCAGAACTTCCTATCTTGCCTGCTCTACCAGCAACATTCTCTCTAAAAGGCCATCACCAGACAAACAGGATTATTTTGTTTACTTTTCAGTCTAATCAGACAAGATAGATTTTGTTTTGGGAGGATGTTTGGTTTGTAATGTAAAGCGCTCCTGGAAAAGTGTTTCTGTTTTCTCTGGATGGAAGGCTTTCCAGAGCCTTTGGTGGTGGCACGAGCTGTATTTCACAGCAGGCTGTGAAATGACTGTGTGAGACCCCGTCACCACCCCAAGGCTGCAGGAGACCAGTGCCAGCCAGGTTTGTGTCCTGACGGTGCTGACTCCACATAAACACTCTCTCTGGGTGACTTGGCAAAAGTTCCTTCCCAAAAGAATTACATTAATTACAACTAAATTCCATTATCTGCAACTAAACTCCATTCTTTTAAGGCTTTTGTCTTCCCCCCTACCACCACCCAGGAGAGATTAGAGAAGGTTGATGGGAATAAATACATGATTTGATAGCTCGCATGGTTTGACTAAAAGTCTAACTTCTCAGTTAAAAAGGAAGCACAGAACATTCCTTAACTTTGCACTTTCATCACTGAATCAAAGATAGGTAAAAAAGATAATTCCTAAATAAGCTTTAAAAAAAAGTACAATTCCTAAACAACTGCGCAAGAATGACGATTTTTTTCCAAAGCGAACTCCTCGGCAAACGGAGCAAAACGCCCCTCTCAAAAACCCAAGCACCAAGTTCTTTCTCAGAAGTTCAGATCCCCATACATTCTTCTTCTTATGAGACTGATACTTAATAAATCGTAATAATTTGTTTGCCTCTGTTTTCACTGGAGACCCAGAAAGGCCAAGCTCATTTGCTCTGTGTACACCCCAGAGTACATTTACCAGGACAGAAATCACTTCTCCCTATCCCAGAACAGCAGGCTGGTTGTTGCACTGGTTGTCATTCATCAGATGAGAAATAAAGTAGGTTTTTATATTATTCCTGCCCCAAACCCACTATACTGTAGTTCTACAATATCTGAAGCAGGAATATACAATACAGTGTTTTCAAGGGCCTCAAATTGTCCAGTTTTGGTCAAAGAGCTTGGTGATTCCCAGAGGAAGCCTGGCAATGGTAAGGAAAGACCAGAAGGACAATGAAAAAAATCTGTAATTGAGATGATGTTTTGTAGAGAGTGTGACAGAGATCACACAAAAATCATTCCACAAAAATGCTGAAAACCTTTAAGGGATAACTAAGCCATTTAGATGCAGTTTGAGTTCAAATGTGAACTTGCATATGATAGATGTGACTTTATACATATCTATATATAACCCAGAAAATCTGTGGACAATGTACAGGAACGATAAGGATCACTGGATGAAAACCACTACAGATTAATGAAAAAATCTGAACAAATCCTGAGCTGCCCAGGGAAGGGTACACAGTTCTGACAGATCCCTTAGTACAAACGGTGGGAGTAAAACATATCCACACGATAATCACATCCTTCCCAGAATTGAAAACGTATGTGAGAGTCATGGTGGTCCTGCAAAAATACAAACTCATAAACGATTTTTTGATTTGGTGTCATCATTCATTTCTTGCGTTTGAGAAATCAGTTCTAGTAGGCCATACAAAGATTGATGGCTTTTTCATAAAAGGATATTTTATGAAATAGTGAAATGTAGCATATTTCTACCTGATAAATGCAGAGACCTGTAAACTTTGAACCCACGCTGGCCTTTGTTGCTCATGACCCTGTTTAAGTGATTTATTTTCTTTTAACAACTGCAGTCTGCAGGAGGTAGAATATACTCTGCAGATCTTTAATTCTGCCGAAAACCGAACAGTTTCAACAGAATGGCTGACGTTAGAAGACCTATTACTGAAAAGTCATATTATCTTCATTTCAGTATCCCTTTTAGGAGCAATATTTATGGTTGGAGAAAATGCATAATTCGTAAAAAACAACTTGGTGGGCCGCTGCAGAGCAGCAGGAGGAGTTGGTACCCTTGGCCCCTCATCAGGGTTTCTGGTGGACTGCATCAAAGCTACAGACTCTGGAAACCTGGCATGTGCAAAGGCAGAAAATCAGAAAACTTGCCTGTTGCCTAGAAGAACATCTTGAGGGAACTGAACAATCCCCACCCTCGTGACACATTTGGATTTCAAAGATTTAGCAAATTCCAAGGAAATAATACTCCGCTAGAATTTTTCTGCCAGGCTCTCAGTATACAATGGCAGATTTATCTTTGACTTAAGAGAATTCGGTTTCTCTTTTTGCCCTCCCTTTGCTGCTTTTTTATTTGTGTTTTGTTACTGCGCAACAAAGCCAAACAGCACCATAAGCACATTTCCTACTCCTTGGTGTGAATGTCACCATGGAAGTTAAGTAGATCAGTCTTCTTCTTTCACATGTAGGGAGAAACCATCTCAAATCCAAAACATTTTTCCATGCAGTCCCACCGTGTTCCCCAACAGTGGGGACTGATGCCAGGTAGTTTCCCCAGTAGCAACATGTCACAATACTGCTCTAATAATCTTCCTACCAAATCTTAGCAGGCTTTTAATATGTATCTCTGCATTATCACACAGTGCCCAAGGTTCCACCTTACAAAGTTAGGTGGAAATGATCAGAGAAGTGAATAATGCCTGTTAAAAATTCTGGTTTGAAGTTGCTCATTCACGAAACAAGCTTCCCATGTTAAGCAAATTCCGTGTTTATGAAACATCTCATGAATATATCTGGTGCTTCAATAAAAAAACAATAAATGTTTAAAGCTCCCCTGCTTTTCTCTGCTCTTCATTATTAGAAATAAATCTTATGAAGCAGATAAAAGTATTACAATTAATCCCTCCTGAATGGAGACAGTATGCACTATTATTTTCAATACGAGAGAAACTGGCTTTGACTGGAGTGGCAACAACTGGTAAACTGATTTTATAGTTTTGATTTATTGAATATTGGGAAATAGACTTTTTTAATAACAACCCCATTTAAGTATTCATTAAAATGGAATTAGTACACACAGGGCCAGATTCTGATATCCATATTCTTGTCAGACAGCGTTTTATTACAGAAAAGTCTCGCTGACATCAGTGGGATTACTTGTAAAAGACCATTCAGCATGAGTGAGGACACAGAACTAGACCCTAACGGGGTACAGATGACTACAGAGGTTTTTGGTTCTCCTCCCTGACCCCCAGGTGCCCCACACACCCTTTGGGAATGGCTGGAGCAGTATGGAATCGTGTGCCTCAGGCACCTCATCTCCATCTCCTGACCTCCCAAAAACCCGACTCACCTTGTCCCTGCCCCAGGTAGCGGGATGTGAAATCTATTTCCTCATCCTCACAAAAGAAACCATTCCCAAGTGCTGATTATTTTGCTTCAGACCTTATGCTAAAGATACTGATCTTCCCAGATCTTTCAGTCTGAGTAAGTTTGACCCGAAGAATGCAGAGCACATGTTGTGCCATAAAAAAGCACTATGAAGATGTATTTTGATTTATGAGACAAATCACTCACAGGGAAAAAAACCAGGGGGCTGTAGTAATGGATCTCATTAAGGGACCAAGGCTGCACATCCATTTCTCTAAATTACACAGCAGAAGAGAAGGCCATCTTGTGTTTGTGTTTTGTACGCACCTGATTTAAATACGCAAATAAACAAGTTCCAGTAAACTCTTGTGATGGCACCAGGTAAAGAGAACTGGCTTAGTTATAAATGCTGTTGATAGTTAGAAAAGGAATATGGATTTTTTTCCACATATAACCTAAGATACCTCTCAAACTCTAGCACCTGTACTGTATTTCTTTATACAGTAATCTCCCTAACAGAGGAGAAGGCTGAGAAATTTGACCTTTATACGTAAAGAAATGATGCGTGAGCAAATGGTGAATGTCCTAATCTATCTTTCATTCAAAATTATTTGGCACATTGCTTTGAAAAATAACCTTTAGCATATATGCTGTAACTTCATCTTTTCATTTCATGCACAGCTCGTACCTGGAAAATGCTTCTACTCCTTCCCTGGATGAACAGAGCTGGAATCCAGTCCTGACAGCAAACACTTCACAGTCTATTCAGTGAACACTGAACCCTTCCTTCTCTGAAGGGCTGCTGTTTCTGCACAATCCCTCAGCAGGAAACTCACGTGCTGACAGAAAAACAAATACGGTCAAAACCAATTTGGTTTGATACTCCTTCAAAATGTAAAAAGGTCTAATTTCCATTTATTGTAATATAATATAACGTGTTATAGTATAATATAATATTACATCGTGCAATCAGTAAACAGACTACTTAGTGTTGCTTAACTTTGGTTTAAAAACTGTCCAACACTAACGGTTTCTATTGTATAGTTCTCAAAGGTCAGACTTGAAAGCTTCAACTTCAGGTTCTACTGAGATAAAGGCACTGTGCTTTGCAAAGTTATGCCATTATCCCCGCTTATAATCTCCACTGACTTCAGAAATAATTGCTTTCCTTAAACAAAAAGGAAGTCTGATTCTAATTTGCTATCTAGATCTACATTCTTATATTCTTTTTATAGATTTTTGAACAAGTTATCACGGGAATCTTCCTTCACTCAAGCATAAGTGAAAGTTTTATCTTACCTCAGATATCACAAAAATAATTTATGACTAAGGAAACAAAACCTTTTGTCTCACAATATATTTCTTTGAGACAGCTGTGGTATTTCACTGAAAGCACAAAAGCTGTGATGGTCTGGACTGCAATCAACCATTTTTAATAGGAAATTTTTACAGACTTTTAATAAGATCTCCTAACATAATTTATGGGGAGAGGTTTTGAAGTGAAGAGGCATTGTTTGGCAAAGTGTTCTTCCTCTAATCTCAGGAAATTTAAATAATTGAGTGCTCATTTCCTCTAAACTTGGGATTTCTCCTCAAAAATGGTTAAGAAAAACACCTGCTACACTAGCAGCAAAATAAGCGTTATCAAGAGTCCAAAAAAATATATTGCTAAGTACTTTCCAAAGGCAAGACTCCATGTCAGAACCCAGTATTATTAACAATAACGCAATATTGAAGTTTGCTTCTTCAACTCAGAAATTGTACTACATATTTTGAATGAAGAGAGCACGTTGGGCAGGACAACTGCAGGTTGGTTGTGGTTTTTTTTCACTGATACAGTTGGGGGAACTGGAGTAGGTGGACAAAATACAGAATTTACAAATACAAAGAAAACCACATAAACACCCAAAAGTTACTGTACTTACTGAAGTTATCCAGAGCTCCTCTGACTACAGAACTTGGTTGGAAGAAGGACAACAGGCTTCCCCTGAGGTCTCCAATGTGTATTGCAAAAAGATGCTTCCCTTTAGCCCCAGAGAGAACTAAGGAAAAAAAACAGAAACATAAGTAGGAAGCACGTTTCTATGCATTGATAAAGCTAATCAAAGCTCCTAAACGTGAAACACATTTTAGTTTGGCTGACTGGCAACTTGGACGAAGTTCTGAATTATTTTTTTACCTTTTCTGAGTAACTCATAGGTCGTAATTCTGACTTTTAACTAAGAGCTGACTCAACTGTGCTCCCCCCGCCGTCTCGGTTGGCTGGAACAGCTCTCCCAAAGGAGGATAAAAGAGAGGGAAAACCCTTTAAGGGAAGGAGTCGTGAACAGCCCAGGTGCGGTGTCGCGGTACCCGGGATTGGTGCGGGTCACTGCGTGCCCGAGACCTCCAGAGGGCACTCAGCACAAAACGGACTGCGCTGAGGAAAGCGGGCTGAAATCCCCATCGGCCACTTATCCTCCTCACGCAGCCTCCCAGAGAGACAACTCAGCTTTCAGCTCTCCCTACAGAGAGAAAACTGTAAGAGAAAAAATAATTTTTTTTTGAAGGGGAAAAGTTACGTCCTCGCAGAGCCTGCATTTCTTTTCTGTGTTGGAGATCTGTTTCATCGACGCTTTTAACAAAAGGGGCTCAGTTCCTTGAGTCAGCCCTCTGCCCTTTTATTTCCAAAGAGCCTCCATAAAAGAAAAAAAAAAAAAAAAAAGCTTTTAAAGATGTGTCACCTGAAGGACTTTGTTTCCTTCGGTCACCACGTTCAGAGCACGTGGGTTGGAATATCACTTCTTCGGACTCCATCTTTCTCTCTGGTTTGCCTGAAGAACCGAAACCGAACAATTTACGGTGGGTGCCTGCCAAAATTCATCTTTTTGCCTTCAGCAGTCAAGTCCTACCTGGGTTTTCAGACTTTCCCCATGTGTTTACAGACACACACGCATTATTAGCCAGTTGTGCTGACCTCCTCTGGGTTCCTGCTCCGGGGTGTCCCTGAGGTTGCTGCTCCCAGCCCTCCCTGCAGACCTGCCTGCCCCGGGACTCCCCATCCCATGAGCACTGGGAGCATCAATCCCAGCAGCCTCCACAGGGACCTCTGGCTCCCTCGGCTGCGCTTTAACCCCATCCACGCCCCGGTCCTGAACCGGCTTCACGAACTGCAGACGGGGCTATAAACAACTGCCTCGTTTCCACAGGAATGTCATAATTCCAATAAACCTGAAGCCCATTCCTCCACTACATCCTCTTTCCATCGGTAGTTTCATAAAACACATACTGCCCCCTTTATATTCAAAGTGGCCTTCCTGATGCACAAGTTCAAACCCCAGCTATCATCTATCATCTCAATTCTTCTGGGACAAATAAAGTATCATGCAACAGACCATATGTGGATATTTCAGCAGAGCTCTTTAGAGTCATGTCCTGTCTACCCAGCGTGATCAATGGTTATTTTATTTTTGTACATCCAGAGTAACACATGAAACCCACCCCCCCTCGCCTGGGTGCACTACCTAAACACAAAATAGCCTTTGGGGTTGGCAGGTCCCCGTGTGATTTGGGACATTTACATGCCCTGGGGTGTCTGAGGCATCTGCAGAGGAATCTCAGGCACAGGATGGGATCTATGGGAGACTC
>NW_020956003.1:282737-284574 GCF_003031625.1 Empidonax traillii | reverse complement strand
AGCACAGTGTTGGCTGCTGAGATAAACCCTGCAAGGCTGTGAACTGTTGTGAAAACTGGGCCATCTGCAGCAATTACTGTGTTTCTCTCAGGCCCTTAAAAGCATCATGTGAGCACATCTGCAGGGATGGTTCCTCCAGCCTTTTGTGTGTCTCCAGATAATATTGACTAATGTATTTTTTTTTTGTAGTTTTGAGTACGAGAGGCTGGAGAAGATCTTTTCAGAGTGATCTGTCAACTTACATTAAAAAAAAAAAAAATCATTATTTTAGCTTAACAGGCAAGGTAAAGGTTGAATTGAAAACAAGGAGTTTGTGGGCTTGTAGTGGTGCATAAAGGTATTGCAAAGGAAAACAGGTATTTAGCTGTTTTGGTTGTAATATAGCAATGTAAAAGTGTAGAGGTATCATCACCCAAGGAAATGTGCAAGGGAAAAGAGAGAAAAAGAGAAAAAGAACACCCAAGGAAATGAGAAATAAGTAACCTACAAACTCTGAGGAGAGAACATGTGGGCTGTTCAGGGAAAGCAGCAGAATTCTTTTCAGCATTAGCAAATACATTTTTTTTCCCAATGATTTTGAAACAGCTCAAGCGTTTTTTTTTGTTTTTTTTAAATTGAAACCAGCAAAAAATTTTTAAAAATTAGAAGTCTAGGTCACATTGCTGTAAAAATGGATGGAGCAGCTCAAAAGCTAACGAAACTTGAAAATTAAAATTGTTGGCTGTGTAATTGTAGAAGTTTTTAGACATCAATTTATTTTGTATTGATGTATTTTATCATTCATCTCTGGTGCTGGAATACTTTTTGAAAGATAACATAGCGTTGCTGCTGTTCCCTGCAAGCTGTGAGAGGGACAACTACACAATGCAAGAAAGATGAGAAGGTGGATATTAGAAATAATGTTCTCCCTTCTGCAATATTCATCAGCACTGCTTTCACCCAGATTTGGCAGTGCTGGTAATTAGATTTAGCTGTATCTTAGTAGTTCTATTGCCAGAGTATGACCACAGGGATGGAATTGGAAGCAGTAAATGTGTATGCACTTTTTTTTTTAAACTGCAGTGAATACCTGTTATACTCTAGATATTTATGCAGTTTTCTTGATGGGCACTTACACTGCAGTATACAATCTAGAAAATAGAGAAGGTGTCTGTTCTTTCATTACTCTGTGCCAAAAAAAAAAAAAAAAAAAAGAAATCCTGATATTTTTTTTTGTTCTTATAATAAATAATTTAGCCTTTCTCCCTTTTGCTGACAGAAGAAAAGGGTTGATGGAAAGAGGAGCTGAAATGCTAATAAGTAACTGCGGTAATAGCTATAGGTGAAGTTCAGAATTATTTGTGGAATTAGAAACAGAATTTACCAAAAAAAAAAAAATAAAAAAATAAAAAAAAGGATGAAGAAAGAATTAAAGGAATGATGGTTCAAAGTTTTGACAGTAAAAAGGGATTAATTATACAGTTTTACAGCACAGATTCTGTCAAACCTATGAACTATGGAATTGGTTATTTTTATTGACTTTTACCATGTATTTGTACTCAGTTATGCTTTTTCAGTAGGATACTGCCACACTGGGTTGGATTTTTTTTTCCAGTCATGTGGGGGGGTTCTTTTGTGTATGTGTGTGCTTTTTTTTTTTTTTTTCCATTTTGAACCTGATTTATTTATTTATTTATTTATTTTATGAGAAATTCCACTTGGAATAGAATGGCTCCCTTGGAGAAGGAAAAAAGGCAGCTAACCCTCTCCAGATTATTTGATCACTACTCTTTGTCGTACCATTTTTTTTTTAAAACCTGCCTTATTCTGACCAGCACACTAATGCTCTTAGATGACT
>NW_020956003.1:265644-282456 GCF_003031625.1 Empidonax traillii | reverse complement strand
TTTTTTTTTTTTTTTTTTTTTTTTTTTTCCATTTTGAACCTGATTTATTTATTTATTTATTTATTTTATGAGAAATTCCACTTGGAATAGAATGGCTCCCTTGGAGAAGGAAAAAAGGCAGCTAACCCTCTCCAGATTATTTGCTCACTACTCTTTGTCGTACCATTTTTTTTTTAAAACCTGCCTTATTCTGACCAGCACACTAATGCTCTTAGATGACTTCTTGTGACTATCTCAGCTCAGTAATTTACTTGGATTCTGCTCTTCAGGCTGGGTGTTTACTTTGCACCATTTTTTGCCTCGTCAACGAGAGACCTCCATTCACAAAATGAAGAATTTTGGTTTTTTTTTCACATTAATTACAGCTGTTGTGGTGTAGTACTATCTCACACCGTGTTTTATGTTTCCTTCGGTAAAAGTTTATTTGTGTTTCGCTGTTTTCAAGCGTTGGGACTGTTGTGTTTCTACTTGCATTTAAAAATAGGGAGTTTATTTTGCACTACAGTGCTTTTCTCTCTGTGTCATGGGTACACCTTAACCTGCCTGGCCTCAGGCAGCACTCCTTGCTCAGCTCTGACTATCCATTCTGCACAATGCACAAAAATCTATCTCTAGAAATCAATGTACAATGCTTTAAACTTCTGCCGTGTTTTCCATCCGTGCAAAACTGTCTATTACTGCCTGCTTTGATCTCTCTCATCTTAATTTTGAAAAATGTGAAAATGTTCACAGAGGTTTTTTTTCCTATTTAGCACCAAAAAATATTAAACTTTCTCGTTGTTTTATTTGTTTTTTACTGATTTGTTTTCGAAGTTTATAATATTTTTCTTTTTTCTATCGTCTCTTTCATTGGACCAGTCCATCTGTAAAGTATGTACTAAATCTATATAAAAAAAAAAATTGTATTCTTCAGTTCACTCAGTTATAATTCATAGCAGAATATTATCCCCCCCCACTTCCAAATCTATTCTGGTAGGAATTCAGTTCTTTAATTAGTTCCACTGCAGCACTTTTCCCATGGAAATACTGTAAGCCTTAGCCAGGTCATTGTCCTGAGCACTTTCTGCCTGCCAGCAGTTCTCCCCTGGAGTTTTGCAGGCATCAGGGAGAGGGACAGGGATTAGGGTTAAGGGTTTTTTGGTCATGACTGAATATACAGTGACCAAAATAAGCGACTTCTCTTTTTTTGGAAGTAGGGAAATGCCTAAGCACTGTTCAGGGCAAGACTTGAAGCAGCACCGTGCTTGGGGTGTGTTTGTCATTATTAACCAGTGATTCCTAATTTTGGATCAGTTTCTGGAACTGAAATCCAAGTTGAAGTAATCTGGCAGGTTGCTTGTTTTGTTGTCCAGTTCCCTCACGTAGGTTTGCACACAAGTCTGAGGAATATTGTGTTTTTACTGCTCTGCTGACTGAGCAGCTCTTTTAAACTCTGATTTGCTCTGTACAGTGCATTATCCTGCTTACCAGAAGCAGATCTCAGATGGGTTTTATGTGTAGTTCTGCAGAGATAAGTGCAGAAAACTGAGGAAAACCAGAACTTCGTGTTTGTATTCCTACTGACTTTTTATTTAAGTCCACAAAACAACACAGCTGGGTGTGTCTTTCCTCTTAGCTGACCATCTTTATTGTTGCATCAGTTATCATCAGAATAAGGTCATAGGACCCCACTTCTAACTTGCTGACTTCTACCTTGCCCAGCCACGACAGAATACAGAATGTGAATAAAGACATTTCACAATCCATCTTTCTCAGAGAGGAGCTGTTTGCTATCAGGCTTTTCATCTCCTAAGGTGAAAAGGGAATGGAGCCGTTTGGATGTACAAATGAGAGAAGGCCCCAACATCTTTGAGTTTTATGCCTCCTTGGGCTGCTCACTCCAGTTGTTTCCTCTTTTGTTTGGCTAGCAAATAGATGTTATAACCTAGGTCAAAACCCTTGATGCCTATTTATTTCGTGCTTAGTGCATTTAAGCCCTATCTTGCTCTATTAAAAGGCAATATTGCACTGTCTTCCTCTTCCGTAACCTCATTATGTTGTTGCTAAATCAACTCAATTTTACCAGTGCCAGTCTCCTGAGGCTGCTGTGAGAAAGCATTTTCTGAAGGATTCCAAGAGTGAGGCCTGGGGAATAGGCTGCTTTGATGAGGTCATACAGCCTCCCCAGAGATTCAATAAGTTGTTGGGTTTGGGGGAGAAAATGGAATGTTTTGTTGGTTTTCTAGTGTTTTTTTTGGCAGATACGTTTACAACAGCTCTGGAGATTTTCCAGACTAGTCAGCAGCCTTCTGAAGCCTTCTAATTCCCATGTTCAATTAAGGACAAAAATATTTTGCTTTATTTGCGTGCAGGTATTATTGATTAGCCAGGCACCAATTGCCTTCTGTTAAAATTAGACTTTATTTTATGTAAGGCCAAGTATTCACGGAGATGCATTTTATAAAAGGTATTGCATAAAGCTTCAGATTGTAATCCATATTTAAAAGCTATTTCCTTTCCTTAACTGTGCTTTTAAGGGTAAGAAGGCCCCCGTGGCAAAAAAAAAAAAAAAATGCACTCTGCTTGTGTGAACTGTTCCTTACTTTAAAAATGGTATTTCTCCCACCTTGGTCAGCAAAGATCGAAAGTTTTGGCTGTTATTTGCAAATAACAATGGACACTTAAAAATGCCTAATGGGCATCTCACTAACATGGGTAATGTAAGCAAAGCGTATAATTTTGTTAGTAAGAGTGATCATGAGATAATCTCATGTTATGTACCAAGTGAACAGTATTTAACATTTTAAATCTGTCCTTAGTGATGCAGTACTAAGAACAACATCTTGGATTTAATTTGATTACAGTTTTCGTAGGGAAAAAAAAATTAGTTTTCCTTTCCATTTTGATGTTTTTTCAAAATCTGTAAACTAAAATCTGTTTTCTTAAAAGTGATTTCCTTGTGTAGATGATGAGAAAATGAAGTCTTAAAGCGGCTCTCAATCAGATATACAGACAGAACTGTGTCCTGTACTAGATAATCAAGGAAATTGGATGAAGTAGGAAAAGGTGAGGATGTGAAAACTGCTATTTTCAAAAATTAGCTGATTCATAACGACTCCAAAGTAGGTAATGCAGTAGGTGTTGCTTGGGATTACTAACAGTTCTTTAGTGTCATATGCAATCCATGTCCTATAGGGGCCTCAAAACCCAAGAGCTCTTGGGGCCAAGACACAGCCCCAGCGTAAAAGGAGCCTTTGTTTTTTTCCTAGTTCTGTGTGCACAAGGTGGAACAGGAGTGCTTAGAGATTCCATGAGATAAATGCCTTTATTTCCCCCCTAAATCTCAAAATAGATTTCTAATCGTGTTTCCATGTAATGGACCTTAAATGTTATAGAATATATATATATGTATATATACAGGTGATCTAATGTTTGAGTCATTAATCACTAGCAGTTCAGTCTCTTTAAAGAAAGCAAAACACCAAAAGGCCAAAACGGTGTATTTGGAGAAAAAAGGAAAGGTGGGTACCAGAATTTTTGTGTGACCCAGTGTTTATCTAGCTGTACAGTGGACACTGCGAGAGACAATACTGAAAGCTTCACTGGAATCCAAAGAGATTTCATCAGCTGGCTTCCCTTGGTCAATTAGCTGGGTTACTTTATCATGGAAAGAAATCAGTGTGGTAAGCAGGACTTTGCCCTCCCGAGAAGCTGTGCTGGCTGTGACTGATGACTGTGTCATCCTTCAGGTCTTTTCATTACCTCCCTGAATAATATCCTGAACAATTTTACGAGTCACTGAAGTGAGATTGACAGCCCTGTAGTTTCCAGGGTCATTCTTCTTGCCCTTCTTGAAAACTGAGACAGCATTTCAGTCAGTGGGGACCTCTCCAGATGCCCAAGACCATTCAGAAATCATTGAGAGAGGCCTCAAAATGACATCACTTGGCCCTGAGTATCCTCAGGGGAATCCCATCAGGCCCCATAGGGATACATCTGGAGCAGCAGATCCCACCCAAGTTCAGGGTCAGCTGGGAGCTGATCATTCTCAAGGCCTTTGTTCTCCAGCTTAGGACACTGGGACCCCCTTAATCTGTCATCAGTATTGAAGACAGAGGCAAGGGAAGATGAAACATATTTATACTTTCTAATTTTATTTCTCTCATCCTGTCAGTTAATTATGTAATTTCTATCCAGGTAAGAGTTTTTAAAGGAATAGACTTCACTTTAATTTTCCAGCTGTATTTAGAAGGAGAGGTTTGAGCAGCTTCCAAGTGATTCTTTAATTCTGGCAGCTGAATTTCTTGCTGCCTCTACAAGGAAATAGGACTTGGTTTCACTGGCTGGAGTGTGAGAGGTAAATTTTGGAAGCGATTTCATTTCTCATTCTCTGTCAAAGCACTGGAGTATTTAAATGAAAGGAATGTCTTCAACCTTCTTTAAATCCTTAGATTTTTTTTTCACACTATTGGTTTGTTTCCCCTGGCGCAGCTGGGAATCCCTGGGTGAAGATGATGTCTCTGGAGAGCAAATAGAATTCTGAATTAATGGGGATATCAAATGCCATCCCAAACACAAATATAAAGCTTAAAAATAGGAATGCAGTTACTGGTGAGTTTTCTTTTCCAGTCGAGTTCTCCAGGGATCACTTTTAACCCTAGCTGGTATTTTTAGCAGTGAGCTGGAAGGAAAAGTGAAATCATCATTGCACTAGAGTGTACAGGTCCTGAGTGCTGAGTATCTCACTGAATTGAGTGCTGGCCAACAACAAGCATTTCAGCACGGAAGTTGGAACTTTTCCTGGGAAAAACAGTGTCTGAGGGATTTTTATTTTTGCAAAGGGCAGCTGTTTATAAATTAAATAATTGTCCATGAAAGGCCTATAGCCAAAATGGCTAATGGGACTTCTAATCTTCTGTTTTTGTGGCTGCTGGAGTGCTCATGGAATGGTGAGTGCTGCTCTATTGTCAAGTCAGAGGAAAAAGTTGAAATATTGATAGGGTTCCATTATGCCTTCCTTATAATGCTATGCTGAAGTGCTTTCTAGATAGCTCATCAGAAAAATAAATTTAAAAAAACCACAACACAACAGAGGTGATCCAGTATAAAAATCTATGGACTATTTAAGTGCAGTAATAGCTTTCTCTTGATCTGATGGATGAGGTACTATAAAATAAGAATTAGGAACTGAAGCTTGCACAAAATGTTACATACTCTTTACAAGACCTGTGGGGAAAAACATCACCAGCTCTGAAAACTGTTATACCGGGTTGCAGTGTTTAAATCACTAATTGAATTGACTTATTTATTAACAATTTTTTAAATTGAATGAATTAATTATTTTAAGCCTTGTCGTGTCTGTGTGCCTCTGTGTGTCTGTGTTTTCTGGGAGAACTTTCAGATAATCCCATCAGTTCCTTTGTCTTTCCTTGGCTCCTTTCAGCCATATTTAGTGGGTGGCTCGTGTTTTCTTTTTCTTCTGAAGAAAAGGTTTGATTAGTTTTTTCCAGCTAATAATAAGACTTTTAAAGAGTCTTAATATAATTACAACACTTGATGCCGTGGTGGGATTTTTTTTCCCTGTAGGAATATAAAATGAAGATAGAGGTTATCCAGTATTATATTTTATATAAAAAAGGGAAGTATGGATGACTTACTCAAATACACGTCTAATATGTGGAAATCAATACCCTTTGTATGTGTCCAGGTATTACAAATAGATAAGAAAACATCTGCTCTTAATGAAATAAGTTATTATTCGTTGTTAAGTATCTCTCGGTTAAGGTTTTTCAGAATTTAATAGAGTAATTATCATACATTAAGGTTTTGTTTTGTAGAATGCAGCTGCCAATCAGAGTGAGCTTATTCTTTAACAGGATTTGTTACATCCACTGAGTATTGAAAACTAAATGGTCTCCCAAACTGAACTTTCACACTTGGCACTGTGAAAATGTTTTCACATTTAACCTGAATGTCATGGAAAGTGTTGCAAGCTTTTCTTCAGAATGTATGTGATTAAAGATTCTGATTGTTATGATGCCATTGACAGAAACATTCGGTATTTATCAAGTATATTTTTGATATTCAATGTGTTTTATGAATGACATTTTAGGTGGTGATACAGGGTATGTGAAGGCAAAGGCTTTACAAAAGTTTTTTTACAAATAAGAAGGTATTTTTTTCAATCACACTTGTGATGACATGAGTGTAGAAACCCAGAATAAAAGGAGTTAGAGTGTATTAGCACTGGGTTAGCATACACTTTTTTTCAGCTAAAGTTAGGAGCAAATAAAAGGCAATTTTTTTTCTTGCTAGTACTGAAATGATCCACTCCGTCTGCATTTCACAGAATGAGGCATAAAAAATTTTTTCCTTTATTTTTCTCATGGCCAAAATGTGGAGACCTGTGAGAGCTGGCTTCATACAGAGTCCTTCTAGATCAGCATAACGTTGGGCAGGCTTTAAATTGTGCACACCAATTTCACAATCAGAAAAGCTCCATCTTTCCTGCCTGCTCTGTCAGGAAGCTCTGAGATGTAGTACAGCTGTCTGTTCTGGCTTTGAGCCATGGAGGGATTTGCCTCAATAACAGGAATCCCCAGCATCCCCTTGGAAAGAGACCCTGCCAAGGCAGAAGGGATAAAATATAACAGGCAGGATCTGATTAAACTGTAAACTTTAATGACCTTTTTTGCCAATATGAGGAACTTCTATATTCATGCTATAATCGTTTCCGTGCTCGTGCTAACTGCCAGAGGAATATTTTGCAGGGAAAAAACAAATAAATACAGTTCTAAAAAGAAATATATTCTTTTTTTTTTTTTTTTTGGCTAAGTGTATACATATCAAGTATTGCACATCCAAATATCCCTGAACAATCAAGGTCTGGAGTAAAGTTTTAGTGGGAGAGATACAGTTTAGAAAACACCCCTGTGACCAAGTGAGGAAGGAATAAAAAATAATTTCGGAAAATCAGTTTAGTGACCTGGTTGATGATGTCAGCCACAGGTGTGCCAGAGCTGGGTGAGCACTGGCATGCAACAGCAAATGCCACCAAAACCAGCATATCCTAAAACAGTCCTCTGACACAGTAGCAGAGAATGAATTAACTTGGTAAATTTTAATCGTGAAGGTCACACCTCTGCCTGACAGCGAATCTGCTCTGAGGTTACCTTGCTGTGACTCACGTTCTTCAGGCAGAAGCAGCGTGGTGTTAAGTAATCCCTTTGAAATGACCCAGGGGAATACACAGAGAGAGAGCAAAAGGGGGAGGAACAATTTTCTTTTAAATTGAGGCAGTGCCTCATCACAAAAAATCATACTCTTTTTTTCTACACGTATCACTTAAATTGTGGTTAAAATTGAATGGCAGCGTGTTACTTCCATTACTGTAAATTTCTTGGGTAATAGGTGATTCATCTTGCTACACACAGTGACTCCAGCACAGAAGCAAGAAACATTTCTTTTTGGCAACGTGAAATAATTATGCAGTGGGGTCCATAGTTACTGACAGCCTATCCCTGCTGAGGAAATTGATCATTAAAACCCTCCAGAACATTTACGAAGACGCTGAAGAATACTTGTAGTGCAGGTAGCTCGGTGTGCAGCTGCAGATTGAGCCCTGGGTGAACTGCTGACCCTTTGCACGATAAAGCCCACGGGCACCTGTGGGTTCCTTTGT
This sequence comes from Empidonax traillii, assembly GCF_003031625.1. NCBI lineage: Eukaryota > Metazoa > Chordata > Aves > Passeriformes > Tyrannidae > Empidonax > Empidonax traillii. The sequence goes on along the minus strand of NW_020956003.1, from coordinate 274,796 downwards.
TGGGGGGGCACCCAACTCCATCTGTTACTCTGTTGCTGCACCTTTAATTTTGGGCAGAGGGCAATATTAATGTATTTTTAATCCTAATCTGTGTGTATATCCTTGTTCATCGAGACATCCCAGACATTTTGCAGGCTGTATTTTTTTTCTTCTGTGGTGTCTTTCCACAGCATTCCCTTTGACAGGAAAGGCAGCAGTCTCTCAGAGGTCACAGGGCATTAATTCTTGATGGAATAACCTGAGGCATCTGGACAGGGGAGTAGCAAAGATTTCTGATGTTGGCTTCGGAATGTATTCACTGGATCTGCCTGGGAGGGAGGGAGTTGGTTTTCTTCATAACAGCCTGTATGGTTCTGTGTTTTGGATTTTTCTCACTTTTGCTTCTCCCAATCACTTAGGAAAGCTACTTAGTTTCTTCCTATCTCAGAAACACCTCTTAAGAGTGGGGCTTTTTCCAAAGTGTTGTGCCAGCTGTTTTGTTCCAGCTGACTTTGGAATGTTGGGGGTTTTTTGACACATTTGTTAGTGCTTCTACGATGTTTTTTTCACAAAGGTTACCCCAGAGATAGAAGTATTAAGAGCATCAATGTTTCCATAATGGTGAAGGGAAAATTTTTGTAAGGAAAACGTAAGTATTTTACAGAATGTCATACCTTTGGCATCTGTATTTTAGTTTTGCTTTTTTGTTGTTGGGTTTTTTTGTGTGTTTTGTTTTGTTTGGGGTTTTTTGTTTGCTTGGTTTTTTTTAAACTCTTCAAACCTTATAGTGTGACAAAACATTTTTGTTTAGTAAGAGGGTTGCTTATGAAGTGGTTTCATAATTAGCTATCTTTCTTTGTCGTGGCCTAACACGGTAGAGCTTATTATTTCATTTTTCTTCTGGCTTTTTTCCAGGTATGAATACAAGCAAGAGTGAAACAGTGAAAGACCATCCATTAAAACCTTCTAGAAGATCTATGCCATGCCTGGTCCAGAGCCAAACACATCCTCAGAGCCTGAGCAAGCATTCCTCATTCCTGCAGCCAAACCGTGTCCAGCCACAGCCTCTCAGTGCAGGGACATCGACAGCGACGGTGGATGTGGTGTCAGAACGAGGTAGGAGGCTTTTCTCTCTCAGGAGATTGTTCCAACACTGCTAAGCTTTGACTTGTTTGGGTATCTGCAGTTTACTGGAGAAATGTTTTTGCACAAAACACCTACACGTATCATAGTACCAGGTTCTTGAGTGAATCCTCATTATGTCCGAAGTGAGGCTTTAAATTATTTTTATTCTGCTTTTCTCAGTTAGGATATTATTTCCTTCTCACTGGAAACAAGACAAGAAAGTGCTCAGGTGTGCTGGGGAAGAGCGTGAAGGTTTCTGTAGTCTGTCCTAGGAGAGGGAGAAAAAATAAATTGTAGGCTTCTGGCAAAAGCTGTCTTTAAGTATGAACATGTAGGAACAGATGCATTCATTCATCAGTGGCAGAACCAGGGAAGAGTGGTATGGAGAAAATGAGAGCGAAGGCAGAAAATCCCTCTGAATTTGTGTTTGTACTGGAATAAGGAACTAGTTGGGTTTTTTTTTTAGGATTTCTGATTTAATAGACAAACATGCCTTATCAGAGAAACTAGTCCAGTTGGAGATCTCAGTCACTGTGTGTTGCCTGTGGCCAGCTACTGCCATCCACTCTTGCCCAGCTGTGTGTGAACCTTTAGCTGACTTTTGCTACTAGATTTTGATAACTCTCTTTCCTTAATGTTGATAGACATAAGACACTAATTATTACTCTAGAAATTTATTATTTTACCAAGATAAAATTCTCTCAGGAATAGAGTGGAATTCTTCATTACAGTGACCTTGTTATTTTTTCTACCAGTGGAAAGTGCTCTTCAAAATTTTCAGTGTAAAAGTTTTAAAACAACTTCAAAAAGTATATCTTTTAGTTACAAAATACATCGGAATGCTGATATGAATGTTGCCTTTATTACAGCTAAAGTGGTGGAGACTTTGGAAAACAACTTGCTTAAGTTGTCTAATACAGAATATGGTGATCCATTTTTAGGTAAGTTGCTGTCTGAACTGAAATAATGAAAATCAATGATTATTCAGTTACACTTGCAGTATTTAAGAGTGGAAGGGCCATATGTACCCTGAACTAAAGAAAAGTGTGCTGACATAAATTTCCTGATACCGTCTCACCTTTCAGACTACCAGTAAATGGGGATTAAAGACAGAGAAGTGTCGTACATTCAGTGTAGCCTTTTCCCATAGCAGTCTTTCATAATGCAGTCACTTAGAGGCCTGTATTTCGAATGCCTTTGAAGTTGTCATTATTCAGTTCTTATTCTTGTGTAGTCATGTTATTCAGTGTTATTTTGCCTGCAGCTCTGTTGTTGTTCTTGTTTTGGGGTATTCTTATATATTTGCTGTAGATTTATACTTATAAAAAGGATTCCAATCCTTTTTGGGAGGGAGAAAGAAAAAGGAACAAGTGCAGCCAGTAGGCATGTTTGATATTTGTACCTGAATTACTGTCACTCTGATACTGTAATTAAGTCACAGAAAGTAGGAATTATTCTTAGAATAATCCCATTCTTGCAACTGCAAGTTGGATCTGTAAATACACTCGTGAGTAGTAACTAGCATATTCCAAGCTCAAGTAATTTTGAATTTCTGTGGCCATCTGCCTCACCCTTACAGACACACAGATATTGCTGCACCTTGGCAGCACTGCTGGGAAAGATCTTCCTGCTCCCAGGTGATGAAGCATCAAACTAGAAATCATATCTCCACGCAGAATGAAAGAGAGATGCTTCCAAAAAGCTATTTCTGCTCGCCTCTCACATGTTTTAGCATTGATTTTTTTCCTTCAAGTTACGTGATAGATGAGAGGCTTCTCAAGGTCTCCTAAAGAGGTATCTACTGGAAGTAGCGAAATTGGTACTTCCTCCAAACCAAATGTTCCAAAATCATGGCACACAGACCAAAAGTTTGGCATGGAGAATAAACAAGAAAATCGTGTGTCTCAGTAAGTTCCAGCAGAAGCTACTGCAATCTCCAGGTGTAAATGGTTTCCTTGGGTGAGCAAGCACAGATACTAGAAGATTTTAATGTTACAATTTCCTTCAATTTTTTTTTTTTTTAAATATCCTGCTCTATTTTTTACTAATTGCTTACACATGCTGATATTATTGCATATTTACGTATGGCAGCAGTAATTTTTTTTCATGGTAAGCGATGCACTGTTTTTCATCCACATTACTTAGTTTTAACCTGAAAGATACATGGAGGGCTCAAAATTGTATTAAATTTCAGCATGGATGTTCTGTCTCTTCTGACTACAGCTATGCTCTTTGAAGAGAAAAGAAAATATTTAAATAGTAGCCCTTTGCTAACTTGATTCATTAATTTGTCCGTGTTAATTGTTGAGTCAATCCCACATTAGTTAACTGAAGTCTGTGAAGTTATTCGGTTTTTACAGAAATGTAACTGGTTAGGTTGTTCAGTTACAAGTAAGAAAAGAAACAGTATTTATAAATTCATCTTTAAAGTAGGTCCTAAGAATTGCTTTATAGAAAAATCAGCATTATGTGTTAGATTCATGAAGAGAAATGAGGGTCAGTTAGAGGTGCATTTAACAAAATGGCCTGTGTGACTTCAAAATACAGTTTGTTGGTGCTTGAGGATCTAAAATTTTAAATTTTATCCTCCTGGGGGGAAGGTGGGGAGAGGGTGTGAAAAAAAAAACCAAAACAACCCAGAAAAAGGAATATTAGTGCCTGAACTTTGATCACCAGATAGGTGAAGACAATTGTACTCTGGCACTTGGATGGGTTTTGCAAAACAGGCTGATTAATGGATATCATTGTCTTCGTGAACCTTTTCAAACTGCCCTCCTGAGACCACCTAAAAAAGCTGAATTAAGTGAATGTGGTGAATTTTTCCTTAGGCACCGTTGTGGAGCTGGACATAAAACAGGCCAAATGGCTTTCTCCTCCTCCAGGATTGTGTCCACAGACAAACTGTCTTGTGTGAAGGGGATTAACAGGCATCAGGCAAAAGACTTCAGTGGAAAGCTTCTCTTTTATTTCTGTTGGCTGTACATGAAGCCATAAGTCTGTTAGACTTGTTTAGTTCATGACACTGATGGATTTATAAGTTTGAAGATAACGCATTACATCTTTGTTACTAACACAGACAAGTGGGATCAAGGACATTATGGATTCATGTTTTTTTTTTTTTTTGCCTGTCAGTTTTAGGTGTAAATAGCATTTTTAGTTTGAGGGGTTGGTAAATTCAGTCAAAGTGACAGGCATTGAGCTTCTGCAGCATATAACATGAACTTTGAGGTTTTAGACTCACTGGAATGCTCCGTGCCTAACCAAAGCTTTGGGGAAATTCCCACCCAGTGAAGGTTATGATCAGAACTTTTGGACATTACCTGGGTGGAAATCCAATTGCTTGGATCTGGACGCGAAGTAAAATGTGACACCTTGTATTTCTCAAAGCGTGGTTGTAGAATTTGACGTTCAGTCCAGAGCAAAATCATGTTATTACTTCTATTTTCTTGAAGAAAGAAATTGCTTCTATTTTCTTTTCCTGTATGTTTGCATTATAGAGGAGTTTAAAGTTCTGGTTTAAATGTCCATTGTCAGTTGAGGTGACCTGAGTCAAAGCTGGAACGACCAGCCGTGTAACATTGTTAAAGACTATCCTGATGTAATACTTGAAATTTCTCCTGAAAGATGCCCAAAGTTGTTGTTTTTTCTGATATGAAATGTGAAGATTTGAGAGGGCTTTTGGAGAGGCAGTAGATTTCCTGCCTGGGTGTACAGTCTTTGCTGCCTGACGAGGGAGATGCTTATGTGAGATGACAGACAGTTAGGCTCAGTCTCAGTGTGGTATTTGGGTAACAGAAGCAGTGTGTGATCCAAGACTTACCTAGGCTACTCTCTCATGCTGGTGCAATGGTCACAAATACCTAAGAGGCAGAAATTCAGCAAAACGGGAAAAAAAACCTATCGAATACTTTTGTATTTGAGTATCAAGATCTTATCTCTTACATTTACCTCTTGGTTAAAAAAAAAAAAAAAAGAAAAAATGAAAATACTTTTGCTGTGTTTGTAGATACATGTAGATTTGTTTCACACAGGCACGTGGATGTTAATGCTGAACTCATTGCTGTAACAATATAATTCCAGTGTCATCCATTTTTTAATACATTTGAAGGTCACACCAATGGCACTCAGATGTTTGACATTCATTTTTTCAAGGGGAATTAAATGTTATGTATAAATTTTTTTTTCCAAGTCTTCTGTCTGTGGATGCTTGCTAAAAAAAAAAAAAAAGTAGTTTATATTTCTATTTCATTCTTTTTTTCTGTGCTTTGTTTCTCTTCTGAAAGACATGCTCAGTAATCATTCTGATTGTGCCAGCTAGATTTAAATGACATGGCTTTAACTTCAATTACTGAATTCCTGGCTTTGTTGCAGACACCAATAATAGCTTGTGGATCGAGATGGAGCTGGAAAAAAATAAGTGGCTGGTTCCTAGTGGTGACATACTAACTAAATACAGAGGGTCACAGTAATTAAAATTTATTGTCCTCTAGAACTTTTTATGTTTGAATTCTAGAAACAGAACAGAATTGCAGAGACTAAGATTAACTAATGAGTGAACCTAGGAACTGCTCCACTGGGGCAGGGGTTGTGTGTGTGTGCAGTAATAGGTAAATTTTTAAAATAATGTTTTGGGTTTTTTTTTTTTTCTTTAAGACCATTTTATGCATAGAGGGAATGAACCTCATCTTTGAATTGTTACAAATTTGCCTGCCCATGTTCTCTAAAGGAAATCTGAGTGTAGACAGTTTTGTTGAAGGTTATTTGCACCAGAAGGTAATCTCTGAACAGCTGAAAAATCTTCTGTGATATCTGTTAAAATAATTGGAAATGGTTACTACATACCTTTTTGGAGTTGTGAGTGTTCTTTATAAATCTACTGCCTAAGAGAATTTATCAGGTTTTCATGATTGAACTGAAAATGAGGCAGTCTTAAGGAAAGATGAAGATAATTACTTGATCTGCAAGGATTTGTTTTACTGTATTTCAGTAATAACTCCATTTCTCTAAGAAAAACTTTTTTTCTTGCCACAGTTGAGAGAAACCCTCTCTTCTAATACATGGTGCAGGTGAAAAAGAGCTGTGTAGGATGCAAAGGCTCCCAAAACCACAAGCAGGAGTTGTCTGATCTTTTCTCAAATTGCCCTTTTGGCTTAGCAAAAGAACAGAGGGCAGTGGCAATATTTGGAGTGATTTGTTTGACATGTTTTTGCCCTTTGTTGAGTCCCTTCCTATAGTTGGAATTACTGTCAGGAGTGTTGTCAGGTTTGACTTTTTATGTTCACTTTCAAACTCCGTGAGTCAGACTTACAAAAAGGCTTTTTCTTGCTACAGTACAGATTAAAGCATTTAAAAATCCAGTTTATCACATGAATACCTAAGGCATCAGGGTTTTCAGGAGTCAGGGTATATTGGAAATCCAGTTAGGCTAAGAGAAAGACTCGTGAAGTTGACAGTCTGCTTGTTAACTTAAATTTTCTCATTGTAGTGCCAGCAAGCATGTAAGTAGTTTTCTCCAGATCCTATCATCAGAAATGTTAGAGGATCATCAGAGGATCTGCCTTACATTGTTAGGGTGAAATATCTCATTTCAAATACGATGTAAAAATGAGTAATGGATGATCAATAGGAATTAGAGTTCGGTATTTAGATATAATTAGGATCCACTTTTAAGTTATTTGGCAAATAAAAGCAACGCTTAGTAGCAAGTAAAACAACACTAATTAATTTATTGTTTTTTCAATTCTGTGGGTTTTTCCCCCTCCTGATTTAGGTTAGTTATGAGGGATTTTGTGCATAGTAACTCATCTTTCTAATCAGGACACTGAATCCTTCCTAGATAGGAACCTGATCATGAATGATGTAGTTAATAGTTTTACTGTGACAGATACCTTGTATTCTAAATGTATCCTGAATCTAATTACGACAAATCTTATCTATAAGAAGCTCCTTATTTATGTGCCATGCTGTAATACAGTGAACTGAGCAGTGAAGAGCTGAGCCAAAGCCAACAATCCAACAAAGAATCATAAGAACTGCATGATAAAAAGTTTTTTTCAGAGCTCATTTACAGAAGTGTTTGTCAGTGAATTTTGGTTAAGTGATGTTGTGGCATAAGACCCCAGGTCCAAGCCACGTGCTTGCCCAGGTGTTTTGTTTATGTTTAAGGCTCCAAAATTTAGTTTTTGCAAAGCCTTGGGTTCTTAATAGCTTGAGGTCTTGTAAAGAGAACATGCCACGTACGTTTCCCAAGAGATTTCTTTTAATTTAGTGAGAAAATGGGCTTTATGACAAAAGTTAAAAGTTAACATACAACTCAGATGAAGTGTTTTGGCAAAGTACCCAGCACACACCAACTCCCACAGCTCAGTAAAATACAACTCATCAGTTTTGAGTCACCCAAAAGAGATAAAGCAGAGAGTAAAGAAAGCAGTAAAGAGATTAAGAGAAGAAGCAATGGTAAAGAGAGAGAGAGAGAAGTGAGGTTGGAATGCAGTGTCTCACAGAGGTGAGGAGTGCAACCTGGGCGATGTGTACGGTGGTGACACGAAGAGAGGGACTGGAAGATCACAGAAGATGCGACTCAAGAAAACCAGGTTTAGTTTCTGCTTCAACAGAAACATGATTGTGACTTCTGGAATAATTGTTTCACAGGTTTGTGGTCCTTGGGCAGTGCCTGTATAAATAAGGGCCATTGTGTCTGTTCTGACAGGTAGTGAGGTGGCTGAAAAGCCCCATTAGAAGAGTTTTTCCCACAGAGGGAGTTGTGCAGCTCCCGTATTAGAGCTGGCTCATGCCTGGAGAGCTGATAGTGTGGCTGAAGAAGCTCTGTAATCTGTTAACTGCTCCCTGAAACATAATAAGGATTAGCCTTCAGATGTGGTGTTGAGGTTCAAAATATTGATGTGCTTTAGGCAGTTAATCTACCTGTGCTGGTTCTCTACACCATCCTAACTCCTCCAAACAGCAGCAATGCCTGCCTGACTCCCTTTTTAAAAAATGAGAAGTGTTCTGTGTAATGGTTGCCACTCTCTGAAGGTTTGTAAGAAATTGTACATAAAGAAAAACCTGTGTTTGTCTGTTATGATAGTTTTTTCATATCTAAGTATACAAACACAGGTAGCTGAAAATCCTTCCGTGTTATGTGTGTAATGTAGTATTCCAGGTGCACAGCACAATAAAATAAGAAGACCTAAATCCATCATAATGTCATTTATCCAGGTGTCTAGTGATGTCCTCTCCAGGTTATTTCTTGTTTCTAGGACTAAAATTAGGACAAAAGGGGATTATTTTCTTTACCAATAATCTCATTCTTACTAAAGCTTCGTAAAGCCTATCCTTAAAAGTGTAAAGGCTCAAAGGAATGAGTAAAGAGTCATCATATCAAAGTTTGTGAAACAGAAACCATTTAGGAATAATATTTATATTAATTTCTTTTTCCATAACTATGCCACATGTAAATTGAAAAAAACTTTTGCTATCATAAACTACAGTTATATAGAAAATATTAATGGATTGCTTGTTACAGAGAAATTGGGACAAGTGCCTTTTATCCTCTTTCTTAAAATTAAAATGCACACTTCAGAAAGGTATGATAGTAAGAAAGACAACCAGACTGTTAAGAAGACCTGAAATTCAAGATGCAAAGTGAGGACCTAGAAATCTATTCCTAATCTAAAAACTTCTGCATTTTTATGTAAAGGATTTCCAAAAATGACAGTGCCCCTAATGTTTTATCCTATAAAGTACCTTATAGGGCAAGTCTTATTGTCATGCATTAAAGTGTAGTAAAACTGTGTGTCAGGAAGTGTTGATTGGTTTTTGTGATGTTGTGAAGACTGAAGTTAATCATCGTGCCTCTGTATAACGAGATAGCAAAGCAACTGCTGGGATGAAGAGATCTGTTATCTGCTTGATTAATGCTTGAAGCCTTTTTAAAATCACCTTACCCTGGAGTGTGGATCCAAGGTGACATTACTTAGTTACATGTTCAGGTGTTCTAACAATTATACAGATGCATCTCTTTAAGTGTATACCTAATTAAAGAGAAG
>NW_020956003.1:202938-265368 GCF_003031625.1 Empidonax traillii | reverse complement strand
TAGCAAAGCAACTGCTGGGATGAAGAGATCTGTTATCTGCTTGATTAATGCTTGAAGCCTTTTTAAAATCACCTTACCCTGGAGTGTGGATCCAAGGTGACATTACTTAGTTACATGTTCAGGTGTTCTAACAATTATACAGATGCATCTCTTTAAGTGTATACCTAATTAAAGAGAAGTCCTTGACATATGGAAGTGAATGCTGAAATTCCCACTGATTTTATTGAAATAAGGTTTGGGCTCTACCTGTAGAATTAGAAGCTGTCACCCTTTTCTCTGATTTAACAGCCTTATCTTTATTTAAAATTCAGCGTGGGGGGTTTTTTCTGTCTTTTTTTTTTGCCTCATTGGCAAAAGATGATTTAATATAGAAACTTCTCTGACTTGAAGTCATTACAGCACAACTTCCCTTTCTATAGCAGGTCACTTGGGACTTAAAAATTGTATACATCATTTTAATACTTTTTTTTTTTTTTTAAATAAAACTTTTTACGTGACAACGATTCTGAAAGCTCTCAACCATCCGATAAGTTTTAATTGCCATAATTGTGTGAGTCAAATACATCAGCAAGACACTGTTAATTGGCTATACTCATTTAAAAATGTACTATATAGATGCAACCCCTCATTTCCCATTCCCCTGTGCTGCTCCTGTGGGAGGAGGTCGAGAACCCAGGAGTAAAGTGGAAGCCCAGGAGGAAGGGAGGGGTTAGGGGGAAGGTATTTTAAGGTTTATTTTTATGTGTCATTGTTCTACTCTGAGCTCGTTGGTAATAAATTAAATTTATAATTCTGCAAAGTGCTCCAAGTTCAAAGAAGAGAGTGGTTAGGAGTGAAGGCAAATGTCCTCTTGATATCCTTGGGGGTTTGAGGATGTGGACACGAACATAGATGAGTCCCATCCTCTTTTTGTTTTACCCCAGCCATGCTTTCCCCCCTCCTCTCCTCTCCCCTTTTCCTTTATTCTTTGCATCTTTTGAGGTTTTCCACAGTTTCCAAATTTTTCAGGAATTTTTCAGGATCTTCTGTTTACTTTAGCATTATTGTAGGGGAGCTGTATTTACCCAGGAGTCACCCAAACAGGTCAGATATTTTTTTAATTTTTGTTTTTTTTGGTCCTTTAGTAGAGATGGAAAAGTGCTTTGTAAACAATTATTACACCTTTTTTTCTGACTTTGGCGTGTTTTTACGTTGACTAAAGGTTTTTTTACTGTACTGAGTTAATACCTACAGAGTAGGTTTTAACTAAAAATTAAATAGCTGATATATTAGCTTATATATTTCAACATGTAAACATTGATTGTTGGACATTTTGATGAAGTAGTATTTTAGTGATTGTGGCAATCCCAAATGTCAGATAAAATACATAACCAAGTAATAGAGACTGGGGAGGAAAGGATGGCAGGAAATAGTATTACTTTATAGGCAAGCATTATAAAAGAATGTCATAGAAGCTTCGAAACTGTAGTTATTGAAGAAAGTCTCAAGGAGTTAAATCTCTGTGCTTTGTGTTATGCAAGTTTAAAGGAATGTAATTTTGGCTTAGTGGATGGGAAAATTACAGGAGAGAGACTTTCTTTTTTAATCAAAGTGGTGGATACCTCATTATACAAAAAGCAGCTGGTCATAAAAAGTAGAAAAACACGGTCAATACTATTAGTAGCAAAGTTTAATTTCTGTTAACTTCTCTCAAGTTCTTTTTCTAAAATCAATACATTTCATTCTGTGTTCTTTAAAAACATTAAAGATAATCAAAAGAAATTTGCAGGGAGTTCAACTCAAGAAATGAAATGTGCCTCCCAAAACACACACATGCATTGTGCTTGTTCTTTGTAGCCTGTTTTGTTATAAAAATACAATGCATTCCATTGAACTCTTTCTTTGAGTATGACTGAAGATTTTCTTTTAATATATGCTGCAGAAGAGGTAAAGGGGACTACTGGTCTGTTCAGAGTACCTGCAAAGCATATTTGAGGTGTTTTGTTGGCAGCAGTGTCCAAAACTACCTGAATGTTAAGGGAAAAAAAAAAAAAGCACACTTTTGAATATACTTTTGAAATAATGGATTGTATGATATGTCTCAGTCTGACATTTGTTAGACAAGTGTAACAAATACTTGTTCAAGTGCGAGGTTTAAATGCTATGTATTCCTCCCCTTTTTACCATATTAATATCATTATATAGATATAGAGAGCTTGACATGCATAAAGTAAGTAATCAACTGCATTCATTTTTGTTGATCAGAGAGTAATCTGTATATTAAGTTAAAACACTGTTTAAAAGAAATAAAAGCCCTGCGTTAGGCACTTTGGTGATTAAAATTAGCTATTTTGTACGTTAAAAAAATCCCATCACAGGTTTACCTGTTAGTGGCAATGTGAGAAATTACCAGGGAAACATTCTGTGTAATCGTTGTGTAGTAGCTCAGCTGCAGAAAAAGCGGTGCTTGGAAATGTTCTGGTTTTTAATATTCCATCTCAGAAATGCGAAATGTTTAGGGTATTTGAGATAATTGTGTTTGTTCTTTTTTTTTTTTTTTTATTTCTGTAGTACTTACTGTGGAAAATTTAACTGAACGACTTCGTGAAAAACGCTTTATTATTGCAGATGAGATGATGTGAATGTAAAACTCAGAAATTAAAGGTTGGGGTTTCCACAGCAACCATGACTTGGCTTCCCTTTAGGGTTTAGGATTACTGGGCCAAATGCTTTTCCCAGTCCACCTGACTTTTCCCATGCTGATGTGAAAGTTAAGATGAGAACTTGGGCTCAGGATTTGTGGGTAACTTTTTTGTCTGCGTATGTTTCTATTTCCAATTTGTCCAATTGCGTGGGAATAATTATTCCGTCTTTTTCATCTTCTTTAAAGTATTTTTTTCAAGTCTAACCACTTTCCAGCATTCATTAGAACTTTACGTGGTCCTACACTGTATAGACAGTACCCTTCATTTTGCTCCTGCTGGTTATACAGGGTAGGAATTGACATTTGAATATTCATATCACTTAGTGGTGTTTTTTTTTAAACTACTGTAAAGCCATAGTGAAACCTCATTTCTCTAGGCTGTCTGCTAAAATTAGAAGTCGCTTCTACTTAAAGATGGTAACATTTCAAGTAAAAAAAATTTTGCAGGAAGGGGTAGAATATGTTACTGAAAAGTGTATACATAAATATTCAATGTGGCTGTAATAATGCTGTTCATTTCTATCCACCATAATCTAAAATGAGCTCATTTTATTCCTTCTGTTTTCCTTCAGATGTAGGGAAGGACAAAGACACTTACACAGATGATTCAGAACATGGGAATTATGATACTCGTACAGATCAGTCATTGCTTATTCAAAACAAGCTCACCAGGCAGAGAACAGAACCTCGAACCAAATCCTCTTTAAAGGTAAGGGACACAAAAACTTTATTAAATTATATCACCTGTCAGAATGTGCTTAAATATTTTTAAAATGCATTTTTTTAAGGGGCTAGATAAACTGCAGCTTTAATATCAGGCATCTCATGGTAAGAAATTTAAGGGGCTCCTGTATTATAATTTGACTGACAGAATCAATTAATGGAATTCTCTATACCAAAATCAACCAAAATTGTTTAATAGCAAGGATTCTAATGGTTTTTATTGACTCATCTAAGAGTTAGTAGCCTTCTTTATGTAAATTTATATGGCACAGGACTTAGGATATGGGATTCTGAGCATGGAGTGAAATTCATGTTATCTAGGAGGCCTCGGGAAATTCTGAGAGTTTGGAAGAATTATGTTTGTGTAGCAATTGGTCAGTTGAGAGTGATCTGAAGTACAAGATTCTCCTTCCAAGCAGTATCAAAAAGATATCAAGACACGCTGAAACTGGCATGTTATCTTGCTTAGTAATTACCTAAACATACTGTTTATCACAATGCATTTTCTCCAGCAGTTCATCTGCTATAACGCCAAAGAATTATGATGGGTTTTTCTGTTCAAAACATGTATTTTCTTTTAGTCTCGCTCTGGACTGCGAGACCCTCAATTCTCCTTTCCATTACAAGCATAATTGCTTGTGAGTGAATGAAAAATGAGTAACTTCAAGAAGTTCTGGATAATTTTCTTCTTCGTGCACTGGAAATAGTGCGTTCTGCAGCACAGCATTGTTTTACCTTTGTGATTCAAGCATTGAATGCACGCTTCATGAGTGTCTGTTCTAATGTCACACTCATCATCCTTACTGCAGCATTCTGGAAAACAGGTAGCAGGTTGATGTGATCTCCGAAACTTCATTTCATCGGATGGTTTTAGAAAAAAAACTTTAATAATGATAACTATCTGATAATTTTTAAATGGGTTCACCGGTACTTGTATTTACAGATCGTAAATCTGTGACATGAAATGATTGATATATATGACATACATGTCATATATATATAACCCTTCTCGGGTTACATTTTAATCTAAACCACTGGAATGAGAACTTTCTGTGTTCATGACTTCTTTGTCTGTGTCTGCAAAGCTAGCTGAATTAAAACAAATGTTAGTGGAAATTCTTGTTTGATTTTGTTGGTTAAGTAGACAAAGCCTTTTATGTTAAATGTGGCCTAAAAGACAGAAAAATACTGGAGAATCTGTAGAATTTAGATCATGTTACACAGCACTTAATAGTTTTAACAATAGGTAAGCCTGCTGCCAAAACAATCTAGTGACAGGTACTGTCGGTCTAGTAACAGGGATTTCATTATCATAAAGCAAAATACTTTTTTTTTAATTTTCATGTAAATTATAAAAAGTGACCACTAGCTTGAGTTTTTTCCAGGCCTGGCATTCAGGATGGTTACGAAGTTTATAGTCAGCCAGTAAGTTAACTTTCTTTCAAAGTTTAAAGAGGAGTCTTGTATTAAGTTTAAACAAAAAATGCACTTTTTATGTCTCAGTCTTCGAATGTCCTGACCTACTGAGCGAAGCGGTTCAGAGTTTAAAAGCAGCATTCTCAAGCCACATCTGGCTTTTAGCCTTCACAGCTCCTTTTATCACAGCAACTACTCTGCAAACTTCCTTCTGCATTTATACTGTTTTTTTGCAAAGGAGGTGTCTGGGTTGAACTCCCAGCTGGGTTAAACCCAAAATTCAAAACATAGCCCTGTACCAGCTACTGTGAAGAAATTAACTCTATCCCAACCAAAACCAGCACGAGGCAAACAGGATTCTCCTTCCATTTGCTGTGTGCCTGCTTCCACAGGAAAAGGGCAGGGGGAAATTTAGATTAGCAGTCTTATATTAGAAAAGAGCACTGCTGTTTTGCCTTTGGATTATTGTAGAAACCTTTGTGGCAGTCAGTGGAAAAATATCTAAGGGAAACTTCTTCCCCAAATGTGATGTAACACGAGCAACAGAAGATTTCTAATTCTTTTTGAGACTGCAGTGCAGCTTTACAACTGGTAAGAACTCTCACGTAGTTGAGAAATAAACTGCTCTGTCGCAATAAAAAGTCTCCTCAGTGTGACCAGAGAATGAAAATGAGAAGCACTGGACTGGCGAGGAATACAAGGATAAAAGCGTATTCTTTTTCTCTTCTTTTTAGTGTTTCTAATTTTGGCTTGTTGTGGAAGGGTTGTTTTATACCTGAGGGACTCTGGGGGAAAATTGCTAAAAAAGCTATTCATAATTAATTCTTGGTGCTATTATTTTTTTTTTTTTCAGTGATGAGCTACTTGAATACTTCAGCAATAATGAACTTGCCATGCTGACATAATGAAAGCCAATATACTTTTTTTTTTTTTTTTTAGGAATTTTTTAGTGTTTCAGGTTACATACAGCATGTGCCTCATCTTCCATAAATTTGATATTGAGGAATTTTGAGGTTAAGAGGAGACTGAGTGAAGGATAAAAAAAGGATAAAAAAAAGATAACAGTTTTATTAAAAAAGTGAGAGCAAAGCAGAACAAAACAAAAACAAATAACAGCAGGAAAAAAATGTTACCTCGCCACCTCCCTCTGCCTTGGTTAAAATGAGAAAAAAAAAACTGTCCCGAGAAGTGGTGGAATCAGTAGCAGTGAATTCTTTTCTTTCCCTGTGCATAGTAGAGAATTACACTTCCCTTTTCTTTCATGCACTGCATCACTGTTACTGTCTTTGATCTGATGAATTTTTGTGTTTTTTTTTCATCTAGCTAGTGTGTTTCCCTATCTGGCAAGGTAAAGAAAGGAGTTTTAGAACAAAGTTCACATCCTGTCACTGTGGGTTCAGGAACTGTGAAGGACTGCTGCCTGTGCAATAAATTAGCTTATCCACTATAAAATAGCCTTATCCACTGCTGTGAACTGTTAATATTGCCTGTCCAGAGTATCTTTGTTTTGTATGGGATCTGAAATATTTCTCTTTCCATCTTTGGAAGCACGACATAACTTCTAAGGAATTTAAAATAAGATATTAAATAAACAATTGGGCAAAAGATAGGGAGAATTGTATCTAGTGAGCTGGACATATTGCTGAAAATTCATTATAATTTAAGCAAAACTCGTTTTGTTCAGTGTGATTATTAGAGTGGTTTTAAAGCATAGATCTACCCGTGAAAATCTGAAATGCTTTGTTTGGGAATTTTATTGTATTCTTTGCCATTTTGAATGTATCTATCCCTCCCTCTCCTGCAAATAAGTATTCAGCTTACAGAATTTCATGGTAGTTTTGAGAAAATAATAAATTAAATGGAATATTTGCACTATGAAAATGTTCTTCAATCTCACTTTATTTTGTGCACTTGGACAGGAATTATTTTCTGCTTTCCTTTTTTCCTGTGTAAGTCCATGAAGTGCGATGCAGATTTGCCCTCTGTGTTGTTATCACTGCTTCATTATTGCATAATTTCACTCATGCTCCTGTTTTGAGTGGAAGTCAGGCACGTGTGCTGAAGGAGGTCTGGCAATCAGAATGTTTTGGTGTATAATTAAGAGCAGTATGTTGTCAGCTGACAATAGTGAATGAAGAGGAGAACAGTAAAGAAAACCTGATAGGGAGCAGTCCACAAATTCAGTCTAATAACACAGGAGTAAATAAAGCTTAAAAAGGAATGATAACAGATAAAATCATTATCCTAGAATAGAATGATGTTGCAAAGCGCAATGAAAGTTAACTTCATGTTTATGTTTCTGATGTCACGGCTCTCATCTGCTGTGAGGTTTCGTTCAAAAAAGAAGAAAGAAAAAAGCTCAGAAAATATTTCAGGAAATTCAAGGGAAGCAGTAAGTAATTTTATCATAAAGATGAAAATTTAAAAAAAAAAAATGAACACGTAACGAAAAATTTTCAGTGGTTAAGTCAGGATGTTTCTTAAGACCTCCCTGTTAGACTTAAAGAGCTAATAGCAGGGGTTAAATATTAAAAATAGGAAGCCTCCTGCTGCCTCCAAACATCCTTCATTGCTGCTCCCTCATATGGTAATGTTGAACAGACTTCCTTCCGAAATTTTGCATATCACCTAAGCCTACTCCTTTCCTGAAGCCAAATGTATTTTTCATAATATATACAAATATATTTTTTCCATGCGTGCTCTGTACGTCTGAACAGAAGAAAAAATGGAAAGGATGTCCTCTGTGAAGAAGGTAAAATGATTGCTAGTTCTTTAGTTTGCTCCTGAGAAGTTAAACTGCAGTTTCATTAGGAAGGTCAGATATTTCTGGAAGTTTTCTTCTCCATTCAGAAAAAAGCTGCACAGGGCACAGAAATACAGGAGCATGGGTAATTATGAGAGAGTTTGGATATCTTTGCTTATGAAAATATGTCCCCAGTTTTCTTTCCTAGGGTTGTTATACAGTTTATTTGCACAAGAAAAAACCCCGACCCAATATGCAATTAAAATCATCAATCTGTTTTTTGGACTAAAGCGGTTGAAAGGATTGATTCTGATAAATCTGTTTCTGGTTTATCCATGACTTCAAACACAAAACAGTGAGGGCTAACTTAGTTGTGTGCTTAGAAGATTTCTCATAAAGCACACCTTAGATTATTCTGAGTCAAGAGTATGGTTTTAAAAAGTAAAAAAAATGGGTGTAGTACTATTTTAAAATGTTTCGCAGCTAATTCCATGTAAATTGAGAATTCTATGAACTTGTTGATGTCCCAGCTTTAGTTTTAAAACTAAAATAGATAAAAATTGATTTATTTAATCCTGAAGCAAAGCTAGCATTAATTAGGTAACCCGCTTTTGTTCGTGGACACAAACCCACTGTAGTTAGCATCATAAATGTATTTATTTCCAGAAAATACTTAAAGATATGAGTTCAGCCAAGCACTGAATGCAGACACTAACCACTGAAACATCCTTTGGTGTGAATGTGACTGAAGATGTTAATGCCAAGTTCAAGGTAACAGTATTAGAGAGAATTAGTAATCAGAATAAAGGATGTGGTTTTCATGAACCAGCCAATAATCGATCTACTTAATAGCATCCTATGAAGAACAATAATTTATACTGGAAGAAAGTTTTCTTTTGTGAGAGAGAACCATTCTACTCAGAGTTAGAACAGAAAAGCTGTTCCTGTAGAATTTTCACTTTTAGGTGGTTGCAGTGCTGAAGAAGCTCACAGATCAGACATCACCTCTGTCAAAATTCTGACCCTAGATCTTGAAGTTGTTTCCATGGCTACTTCTGCTCATACATGATTTAATAGCCCTGAATTAATCTATTATTATCTCTGAAACACCTCTTAAAAACCAAGACATAAAGAGATACAGAGGGCTGCTTTTCCTTGATGCACTTCTGATATTCAGTGTGGGTTTTTTTTGCATTGTGTTTTTCTCTCTCCTTTCTGTGTTCCAAGCTGATTTTCCCTGCAAGTCTACAAAATGACAGGACATGTGTGTGCACACATATTTGTGTGTGTGCCAGTTTATATAAATGTATATCTGTGATGCTCCATAGTGTCCTGTTTGGGCTCCGAGACTCCAGGGCAACCTGTAAACACCACTTTGTGGTGATGTTTACAAACATTCCAAGTGTCAGCAGCAGGTCAGCTTTGTTGTTGTTTCCACGAGAAAGAAAATACATTTCAAAGTCTGTTGGCTTGTCTTTCGTTCTTCCTCTACTGATTTCTGGTTCTGCAGCAGTTTTTCCCCATGTATTTGTCTCTAAAAAATGCTGCTGGTGAGGTGGTGCTGTTATGGGGTGGTGATATTGAGACCCAGTGCTTGGATTCAGCACTTCCATTTCCAGTGGTAGCACCATTTTTTTTCTACTGGTGGATTCTTCCCTTCTCTTCTCAGAGTTTCCATGGCAAAAAAAAAAGAAGCCCCAGGACATTTGATAAGTCTCTCTTCAGTATAGTTATTTCATTATCAGTAAAGATTTAGTAAAATTATTTCTCTCTGGCACGTTTAGTGTCCAAATTCACGAGCTGTCGTAGGGAGGAAATCAATTCTGTTCTATCTACATCATCCCCTTGAAATAAGATTCTGAGGAGAGAAATTTAGGAAATTTGGGGAAAGAAGAGTCCAGAGGCCCAGCTGTGTTTACCCATCTTTTAGATCCCAGGCACTGGTCTGTTGGTATATTTACTTCCCTGACATAATTTTACGAATCTGAATCCAAATTATACCACCCACATGGAGGAAAGTAGAACTTCATCCTTTCTACTGTGGAGGCAAAATAAATACATTGTGCTGTGGAGTTTAATTCTTGTGTACTGTGTCAGTCATCCCTTATGTAAATGATTGCTCCTCTTGCTGGTTATGACTGAGAGCTGGTGTTTTCGTTTATTTATTTTCTGGTAATGTGAAACGAACAAGTTAGACCATTTCTTTCATGTCAGACATGATTTACTGGCTGTTGATAGTTAGAATAAATTAATTTATTAAAGTAAACCCGTGTATAATATGTACATGCTCTCTCCTGGGCAGGTTTGTTGCTGTAGCTTTGGTGTGTAAACAAATTAGAGAGAACCTTTCATAGTGGTTTGGAAGTGCTAGACACTTCGCTTAAACTGTGAATACTTGGTCAAGTGAATGGGAATTTGCTTAAAATTTATAAAAAAGTAAATACCTTGAGAGATTTTTGTCAGCCTTTAAGCCTGTGCTGTTAGGTTAGACCTGTTGGGAGCTGCCAGTGGTGGAATGTACCTTGTACCTACACGTGGTTCTAGTTAAGCTCTTTATTTACCTAGGTAGTGCATAGTATTCATTATTTTAAGCTTTTCACCAGTATAAAGTGGAAAACAAAGAAAACATACTGCTATATCATGATAGAGTAATTTACTGTTACATAACACACTGTTACTGTTACATAAATCTAAAATTTGCTGCTGTTTTCAGAATGGTTCCAGTTCCCTCTTTTAGAATATTTGTTTCTATGTATGGGGTGAAAAAAAATGGGAAAAGTTTAATTTACAGAGCAGAACACTAGAGTGAAATAAATGAAGTTGAAATAGCTACAGTTTCTGTGAGTTGTTCTGTTTGAATTAACTGGGGAGAGACAGAGCCAGTGAAGCAGCTGTTCCCTCTTTGTAAAAAGAGCATTGCTCACTGATTGGAATCCAAACAGAAGTTTGTCCAAAAATCCCTCCATGTTGGCTAAATCCAAGGAAATTTGCCTTGTACGTTTGAATAGATTATTTTATGACTTCGCTAATTTTTTTTTTTTTTTCTTGAACCAAAACTCCTTTTTCTGGGTTAAACTGATCAGTGTATTTTGCCTGGTGTAAAGTGTAAACTTCAGTTGAACAATAACGTTGCTATTTTGAATTTTACACTTTCAGACTTCAAAGCAGTGTGTCATGTTATTTATTATAATAATCACCCTCTATGAAGCGACCAAAAATGTTGGCAAATAATAAAAGAAAACAAGGAACTGCAGCAGATCTGAAAAAGAGAAAAAGGTGAAAGAACGAATCAGAGATTTATTGGTCCAAACCAGCAGATAAATAATAAACAAGCTGTGCTTGAATGCCCACTATACTAACAGCCGATTCACTGTGCTAGGTATAGGTTATGGCCAGTATACCCTGACTCATATGTTTAATTGAAATTTCTCCTCCCTGTTCTTCTTACACATTATGGAATTCCTTCAGATCAACTGAAAAAAAAAAAACCACCACCAAAAAAACCCCAGCTAAATCACCAGATAAATTCTTTTACTGGCACAGGTATTTCTGCTTGAAAATTGCACTAAAGTGAAACTAATGGTGCCAGGAGCATTCAAGTGAATCAGTCCTGAAATCAATATAGCATAGGCCAGGTTCATTTGGATACTGTCATTCATCTGAGAAATAAAAAGTTTCTCTAAGGCTGAAGAAAAGCACCTGTTTCAGAAATGAGGAAAGAAAAGGCTAGAAATAACAATCCAAAGAAAGGTAAAAGTGAATCACAAAAAGATAGATGTAATTTGCAGAACGTCTGTACAGGAACTGCATGAGCAGAAAATATGTAATAGAAGTTCCAGATCTCCCCTTTGGGGGAATTTGGTCCAGGCTCTTTGTATTTGATTTTAACCTGCTTCATGAGCCATAATAAAAGCAACTCCCATCTAAATTTTTAAAATACTTGTGCAGGTATCTTCCTTTGTTGAAGAGCAGATTCATTGCTTCTGTCTCGAACCTGAAAAAGGCTTGGGTTTCAAAAACTTCTGTGTTCAAATCTGTGGGTTTGAACCTTTAATCTACTAGCTCACCTTCAAACCTCTGCATCTTTACATCTTCAGATCATTACACCTAGCACATAAAAAGTTTTTACTGCCATCCCCATTCAGAATTCCTAGAAGGGGTGACAGGCCCTGTGTTTAATGTGCTCTCAGTCTTGTTTGCCACTCTTTATCACCTTAAAGTGGCCTTCAGATACTGGTTATCTAAGTATCAAGGAAGATGTTGAGATGCTGGAGTGTGTGCAAAGAGGGATGGAGAGCACAAGTCTTAGGAGGGGTGGCTGAGGAAGTTGGAGTTGTTTATTTTGGAGAAAAGGAGGCTCGGGGGGAATGTTATTGCTTTCTACAACTGTGTGAAAGGAGGTTGTGGCCACCTGGGGGTCAGGCTCTCCTCCCAAGTGCTGAATGACAGGACAAGATGAATCGTCCCTCAAGTTACACCAGGGGATGTTCAGGTTGGATATTAGGAAAAATTTCATCCCTAAGGGGATTGGCAAGCCCTGAACAGGCTGCCCAGGGAGGAGTCATCATCCCTGGAGATCCTGAAGAGATGTGTGGACTTTGGGACTTGGTTTAGTGGTGGACTTGGCAGGGCATTGGACTCAGGGATCTTAAAGGACCATCAGCTGAAGCTTGGTATACTTGAATAAGGTTGTATATGATGATGCACTCCTTTGTAGCAGTAGATAGTCTGAGAAAGGTTGTTCCTTGGTTTTTACTTTGGGAGTTAAAAAAAGCGAAGAAAGAGGAAGAATCCTGTTAGAATGCTTTGGGGTTTGCAGACAGAGGAGTTCTCAGAAGCACTAAATATATAGAAAGCTGGCAGTGAGGGATGTGGGTGTAAGAAAAATGTTTCACATAGAAACAAGTGAGCTGGTATCCAGTATTTATGGTGCTGATGTCATGCACCAACACATGCTTGTGTTTATCAATAGAGAGTGTAGCTACTGGATATAACACTGAGTATTATAAATTTCATATCCAGAGGGGGTCAGGTTGGATATCAGGAAGAATTTTTTCCACTGAGAGGGTGGTTAATCTCTGGAGAAGGCTGCCCAGGGAGGTTTTGGAGTCACCACCCCTGGAAGTGTTCAAGCCATACCTGGACGTGACATTTAGTTTAGGGGTTGTGGTGGGGTTTGGTCAAAGGTCCAATGATCTTGGAGGTTCTTTCCAGTCTGATGATTTTATGATTCTACAGTCTGATACCAGTTGATACAGGCTCTGTCTGTTCTGAAACATGCAAAACACAGAATGCAAAATTAGCTTGCATGAGCAGCAACATGAAAATCAGGATTTTCTGTGTCAACAGCAGACAATCCCTCATGTTTGGAAGCATGGTGGGAAGCAGCTAGTCAAGATTTAAACATTGGTTAACATGGCACTGAAAGAGAGCTTGAGCTAGAGTATCCATGACATTCCAATCAATACAATTTCTTTTTTTTGATTTTTTTAGATTCATTTCTCTCTTGAAGAAAATACAAGTATGTTTGTTCTGTAAAATTTGCCCAGGTACAAAACAGGGAGGAAATTACTTTAATTTACTTGCGTTTAATTTTTTTTTTAATTCCACTTGAAAGTAAGAATTAACAGAAGTTCATATCAATACGCATCACACAATAATTTTAAGGGGTTTTTTTTCCACAGTTGGAAGAAATAACTAGAATGTGGGTTTTGTGAAGCTGTTTTGTTTTGTTCTAATGGATTGGAAATCCTGAGCAACTGATGCACATCGACTTTTTATTCTTTTTTCCATATTCATCCTACAGATATGTGGACGTTTCCATGGTTTAGGAAATGCTGTGCTGAATGCAGTTCATGATGGGGCTCTTCACCTTTTTAGCTGCCTTATTCAGTGTGTTTTTATTGTATCTCCTCTAGAGTGATGCCATGGCCTCATCAGGGCTCTTCTTCAAAGATGGCAAAAAGCGCATCGATTACATCTTGGTCTACAAGAAATCAAGCCCACAGGTGGAAAAAAGAAGCACATTTGAGAAGAATTTGAGAGCAGAAGGGCTGATGTTAGAACGGGAGGTGAGTCTTGTAGCTTATATGTGGCATAAACCCCCCTTTGTAACACTGTCCTGCTTTACTGAACTGATAAAAGATTCCTGACAGTCTTACAAGCCTTTCCAGTCAGGCTGTTCCCATCATCTGTTTAACTGCATTGAATTCATAATAGGAATTTTTGGATTTAAAATGATTTGGGCATGTGTGGCTGAGCACAGGGGTGTGGTGCAGTACAGAAGAAAAATTCCAGCTTCTAATGCTTGCAGAGCAGAAGAAGCTTCAGTAACCCATGTTGCTGCTTTAATATGCAACCTTTGAGCAGAATACATGATGCTGATTATCTCACTATTTTTCAAAGGATTAAGGTTGTCACTATCTCGTTAATCCATGACTGGTAGTAGAAGTATTAATACAAAAGAAGGAGAACAGAGTCAGGAAAACAGCCTTGGATTTTTGCTGTTTCATGACTTACCTACAAAATTAGTTTATCCTAAAGTAAGATCCTCTACTTCATGTATCTTTCATCCTGATTTATTCTTTTCAACTCAATGGAATGTTCTGTGTTTAAGCAATGAGCTTGCAAGTCATAGCTTACAATACAGCATATAAATATTAATAAATAACCTACCTGACTAAAATTTGGGTTTAAGGCTTTTAGGAATTGTTACAGTCTAGTAGTAAAACTATCTAGTTTTGTTCTGGTTTCAATAAATAGTAAAATCTCAGCTGTTGTCGATTCATAATTACTGACATTAAAAAATGTCTTTTAAGAATCATTCTACATATCAAAGGTTTTAAATTGTCTTCCACTAGTATTTTTTTATCCACATCTTTTGAGAAAAGTAAAATCCTCGAGGTGGTACTATTGAGCTGAGACGTGACTTTATGGAACTGCTAGGTAGAATTATGAACATTTTAAGTGTTATTAACCCTTTAACTACATTTTCTTTTACCTTTACTTACCAAAACTTGCAAACTGCAGTTTTTGGAGGCTTTGATCAGACTCAATTCAAATATCAAAACATCAAAATCTCAGGCAAATACATTTGGGAGAAGGGTGTGGAACTGAAATCTTCTTAAGAGAAGATGAATATAGAAACCTGTGAGGCTAAAACTCTTGTTTTAAGTCCAAATAAATTAGTGATGAAGAATATTTGTGTGGAGTATACCTTGTAATTTTAACCAAAAAAAAAAAAAAAAATCAATCTCAGTTCATACAGGGATAACATTTAAAAGTTCCTAGGAGATATTGCAATTCTTTAACCATTCCCTGGAGATACCATTTTGGTAGGGTGCAACCTGCAGCCTCTCTCAGGTGCTCTGATGTCTCTAGTAACTGAGCATTCTTCTCCTTACATGGGAGACACATGGAATGGTCTTCAAACTGCTCATCTAGGATGATTATGTGGAGATTTAGAATTAAGTGATTTATTCAGTGTAAAAAAAGTGCCTCATAAATGGTTAATCTACTTGACTTGTGTTCATGAGCAAAGATCTTTCCAGCAGATTCCTTTTGTCAGACTCCTCCTTGCACATTATGGAGTTTGTAAGGGAAAAAAGTTCCTAATTTTTATTTGCCTAGCTGAGAGCACTTACCGTGTTTTCAGACTTGCACGCCAACTTCAGACCTAAAAAAATCAGAATTTGACCCTGAAGAATGCTTCTAGAAAGGCAGTTGCCATAAAGGATTAAATTATTAACGTGCTTTTTTGTCGTTGTTGTTGTTGTCACTGCTCTTTACAGCCAGCTGTTACAAACAGTGATATCATGTTTGTTAAAGTTCACTGTCCGTGGGAGACTCTGTGCAAATACGCAGAAAGAATGAACATCAGGATGCCTTTCAGGTACTGTGGGAACTATTTTAAGAAACCTATAATTTAGTGATTTACAGTAAAAGTTCATTACCTACTTAAGGCTGAAATGCAGTCTTTACAGCTCTGTAACCAGCCATGCTCATTTTTGATTTGGAATTAGCGATGGGATAGGAAGAGAAGGGAGGAGAAACAAATAGTCCTGTTCTTGCCACGATTTTGCACAGCACCCTGGGGAGCTTGTTTTCAAACTTACCTCCTGAGTCAAACTGAGCTTATGACTTTAGAAAGCACTGTTAGTAGCTCACACCTTGTTTTGGATGCCCTTGGCAGAGCTTCAGGTGTTCTTCATCTGAGCTCGGGTAATTCTCTGTGATTTTAGGATTTTTCTGAAGTCTTCCCCAAAGGCAAGCAAAATGACAGAAAGGGCTTCCATGTCTCCAGTATAACGTGCATTATCACAATCTGAATAAACTCCAGCTGCTCAGTGTTTTCATGCTGTGGCAGTTGTGGCTCTCCTGCACTGGTCCTAAGCCAGAAACAGTCACTGTGGAGCATCCTTTGCTCAAAACTTGCTTCCCATACCCTTTTCTGTAATGAGTTTCTGCATCATCCCATTAAGCCTTCAAAGGCTTTTCCAAAAAAAAAAAAAAAAGAAAAAAAAAAAGTTTTCTGTAACCGTCATCTTCCATATGGTTAAGAATATCATTATAGTTCCATTTGAGCTTCTCCAGTTTAAATAACACTTGTCAATATTTTAAATATAGTTTATGTACACGTAAATAATCTAAATTCCAATTAAAAATAATTCCTTCTTACTTTTGATACATGAAATCAGAAAATTAAGTTGGTTTTTAGCAGTTTAGTTCTAATTCTTCACAATTCTTCACAACAGATCAATAGTGCCCTTCAGGAAAAAAAAAAAAGGCTGACTTTTGCAATGCTACTTTATTTGCAAGGCATTCTAGGCCATGTTTGTTTGTTATATTAGACATGTAAATATATTCTCTTTATTATTTCCCTGAAGTGTCTTATCCATGTTTCTTTTTCCTGGGCTTTAGGTTCTTTTTATCCCATTCAGTCCAGTACACCAAAAGTAGATAAAAACTTTGCATTTTCCCCACGTTGGGAGTTTTACTGTAGAGTGAAATACATTTATTTGGTAAGAAATAAACCTCTACCTCTGTAATAGAACCGGGAGAAAAAGTAAATTGGTCAACACTGCTTTTCACTTTGAAAAGGTTTTAATAGGAATTTACTTTTCGAGTTTGTGGTTTAGAGGCTTGCTGAGGCAGAGTTATGAAGATGTCTGCATCTTTATATTTGCTCCTGATGGCTTTTCATGGATGCAAAAATGACAGTCTGGACTCCCATGACAACATGATGTGAACGTGCATTTTATAATTTCATTACATGTTCTGCCAAAACCACTTCTGTTGTTTTGTTTGTTTTTTTTTAAGTCTTGAGCTTGCTTGTTTAAACAAACCTTTCTTAACTGGATGGCTTATATTGTTTTCCTGAGGTGGGCAGGGGAACCTCAAATCATCCAATTCTCACACAATTACAGTGAACTAGAGTAGCTTCTTCCCAAAAAGTTTTAGGTCGTCCTTAGATAGATTTAAGGAGGGCTGAGTGGAGAAGGGAGCTGGACTCGAAGGTCTTTGTGAGGCCCTTCCTACCTGAGATATCCTATGAGTGTAAAAAGCAGATTATTTCTCTTAGCCTTTATTTGTTTGATCAGTGGTTTCTGACTGTCCAATTTTAATGTACAGTTGAAAAGAAAGGTAACCCTCCCTGCAATACTTTAATGCTGGACACACTTGTCCTCTTGCACAGTTATGCAAAATTTTGCCTTTTGGTTACAAAATACACCATATATTGGTGTCATACATCAATAACACACCAAGAATTATGTTCATGCTTTTTAGGTTCATTTATAGCTCAATCCAGGAACCTAAACAAAATCAACAGAATTACTGTTACACAGGTTATTTCTCTCTATTGCTGGAAAGTAAAAAATATTTTTTTCTGACCCAAGGGACTACCCAGCATCCCACAACTCTTTTAGCCTGACATTATGCTAAAATGTGTTGGCAGGTATGTAGCATCCATCATTTCTATGATATAAATGGTATCTTGGTGTTTCAGTTGCAAAAGGAATTTTTTTTAACATTTCAGAAGCCAGTCTGTGGTAATCACTGTTGTCTCATATGTAAGGCTGATTTTTGCAGTGCTACTTTATTTCAAAGTATGTGTATATGGTTTCAAACAGGGTTTATGTAAGCTCCAAGGTGAGATCATGACTGAATTGTAACTTTTTAAGCAATTGATAGATATTTTTGTTGAGTGGGTGGTCTCTCAGTGGAAATGAAACTATTATGTATTTCCATAACTCAGATGAAAATTTGTGTCTACAAATATCTCATGAAACATTATTATTATGTGTAATGAAGAAATTATTTGTATCTGTAACTTAGCTGGACTCCATCTATGAGAAAAAGCTAAGGGTAACTAAAGGGAATTAAGGAAGGGTTTTGTTAAAAATGTCTGAAAATCCTTAATCTTCGCTCCATTTGCAATTCTGCCCAGTGGTACCAAGTGTCAGGCTGCCAGCAGCCTGCAGATTGGTGGATAAACAGTTTTCCAGTGGCCACATATTTTCCAGGCAACATATCTTTCTCACTCTTTTTAATGTTTTAATTTCAGTGCTTCTTCAAGGTGAGTAATGTACTTTATTCAGCCTCAAATACTGCCCAGATGGGCAGTTGCAGATCTGGAGGAATCTGCAAGACTGAGGCCCTTGTGAAGGGTGGAGAGAAAAGAACTGTTAAGTGAGTTATTTATTAGCCATCATTATTGCTATAAGCCACAAGTCAAAACTTAAAAAAAAAAGTGAAACTGCATCATTTTAATGATTTACTCAACTACAATTGCATCTTTAAAGTGATTTCGCTTTTTTTCTATAAAAATGCGTGTTTTAGAATGTCCAGCCTTCTTCTTTATTGTAAATGTCCTTTCCAACTGTATCCTACTTGATTAATCTCAGCTGATTTTTGCTGTTCTTTCAGGAAAAAATGTTATTACACTGACTGGAGGAGCAAAACCATGGGCAGGTTGGTGGGTGATGTGTAGCTTCCAATTTTGTCAGATAGTCACCCTGGTAAAGAAAATCCATTCGCAGTTGTAAATTTATCCACGGAGCTTGGAAAATCAGAATATTTTCCCGAAAACTCAAAACGTGTCAGCTTAAAGTGTTAAAATATTCATCTGTAACGAGGGGCAGTACTTTGAAGCTTTGCCATCTGTCCTTTAAAGATTGAGAAATGTTAATACGGGGTGGGGGGAGGAAAGAAAGGCTTATCCTGGCCTTTAAGATTTAATACTGGAGCTATCTCTGCCGTTATCTCTGCTGAATCCAAGGCACGCTTTTTGAGCATGAAGGATACTTTTGAGTGTCTGTCCCAGATTCTGGCAGTCAGCTGTTTGCTTAGGCATGCAAACACATTTTCTCTCCTGTGTGCCGTGGCGATCAGGAATAGACAACGAGGGCTGCTTTGAATTTTTATTGGAAAAAAATTTGCAAGGGGAACTTGCAAAACTCACCTGTAGCTGCCGGTGTAGGGGGTGCTGGGGAGGGAGAATGGGACACCATGAGCTGTAATCTAGTCAGACAGAGCCATGTCCTGTAAATCACAATCACCAGTGGAAAAGACACATGGAAGTATTTTACATGAGGGAAAACTCCTGGAAGAGTTTCCTGTCACGGGGTTTTCTCAAGGTGGATCTTGAGATGAGAGAGCGTCTGATTTAGGTTCCCTGTTGTTGCTTTAGATGATGAAGAGCTCTCATTATTTCTCTGGAACAACTTAAGTGCTCTCATGGTAACAGTTTGCAGGATGATCTGCAAACAAAAACAGGCAAAGCGCTGTTGAATGGTAAAGGGAGAAAACTAAAACACAAAAGCAGATAAAACATATTGAAATGAACCAATCTGCAACATAAATTTACAACTGCGTTTTTTTCCTCTTCCCAGTCATTCCCATGCTTGCTCCATTTCAGCCTGCATTGTGAAAAGTGTAAGTGGTAATGCTTTTAATGCAAAGGCAAAATCAACAGGCTTTACTTCAAAATTGTCTCATTTCATCTGCAATCCATCTGGTGAGTCCTGGATATTAAATAAATTTGTTTTCCTTATTTAGAAGGATATTTTTCCTAATTCAGAGATCTGAAACGTGCAACTGGAGTTGCACTGTACTTGTGAATCAAGTAATAAGCAAATTTTCATGCCAGAGTGATTTTTCATTTGAGACAAATGCTTTTACCTATGATTTCCTTTGTGAGAATTTGGGGATGAATATGTCTCTGAATTATTTTTTTTCTGACACTTTATATAATTCAGTGCACAAAGGAATAATGTGAAAACAAAAAGAAAAAAAGAAAGCTACATCTAAAAATGGAAGCTAACTCTAAAATTGCTGACATACACATTTCATCATTTTAACTTCTACAGCTGTCATTGTTTCCTTGCATCTTACAACTTTTCAAACTCATCTGCTTGTCTGTAATTTATTAAATCTCCTGTTAATATTTCTGAGTTATTAAATAGGGTTTATAAGAGCTACAGTGAAGAACTTTAAAATCCTTGTATATCAAAGGTAAAATTTTAAGGCTATAGAGTTTTTTTAATTTAAGGATAGGAAGTAACACTTCATATACACTGCTATATATATATAAATATATAATATATATATATATAGTATATATATGTATATATGAGTATATTAGACCCTGCTGTGACATGTACACTTCTCTGACTTTATTGACTTGGTTATTGACAGATGTATATATCTATAAATGTTCTTTAAAAAGTCTGCCCAAGATTGTTAGGTGCACAAATGAAAGGAGAGAAGACAAATGTAGTGCTTACTGGTACACTTTCTTTTATGTGGTATCTATTTCTTTATTTATTTACTTTTTAAAAAGTCCCTAACCTTGTACTTAATCCTATGAAGGAGAGGAATATGCAAGTAAATAGTTTAGGTATCAAAAATTGTCTGAACTCTCAGATTTAGGACTAAATAGTCTAATAAATCGGTCTTGAATCTGCCATGTTGGACATGCTGATTTCAGGCCTGTAAACTGAAATGTTGAAATCACTTAATAGGACAGAGAACCGAAAATTACTTTGTTTAGCAGCTGACCTGCAACAAGTTACTACCTAATAAGACCGGTGGAGTTGCTTAATTCTGGTGTCTTAATCCTGTGATTTAGGCAAAAATCTGTCCTTAAGTGAAGGCTCCAGGAAAATTCAGTTCTTCTTCAACAGTAAAATAACATGAGTCAGGAGAAGTGTCTTTCTTGTTGGATTGTTTTTATACGTGGGGATGATGTTCTTTTCAGTTGCAACGTTCTGTGCTATCTGAAGTCACTAAATTTTGAAACGATCAACCATAAGTGATGTAATGAAAAGTCAATAACACCTTAGATAAAAAACCTTTTTGTTCTCAGAAGAGAAACTGCTAATGTAATGTGGACATAAGTATTAATTTATTCCAGTACTCTTTCATGTTAAAAAGAGCAGACATGAATTCTAAATGAGTTAATTTCCTAATTTTTTCATGTACAATTTTTTTTAGATTTTTGTGTGGAAGAAATGATCAAGACTTTTCACAAAATCATATTAAAAATAGTTTCATGATCAAAAAGTCTGAAATGAGATGCACTGTTTTTCTCTTTTTTCTGATGCATCTGCATATTTTTCTCATTAAAGAAAAGTCTGGATTTTGACTAAAAAAATCAGCATGTGTACGACAGAAAAAAAAAGATGGAGAAAATAAAGGCAAACTGTAGTTGCAGACACTGTGTGCTGAGAGAACTTCCACTGGAACTAGTAAAGATAATCAACTCATGCACTAAGGTATTATAAAGGAGGCACTTAAGGGATGCACCTGCCTGGGAACTGTATCTTGTGTTTCAGCTTCATGAACATATTTTATTCTTTGGCTCAGAGTGGTTTGAGTCAAACCCAAGTGGTGTCTCTCAAGTCACAGTTACATGCAGAGTGTGCACCAATACCTTGCAATATATATATAGCAAGAAGAAACTGTTGGAGAATTTTAAATGTGACTGTAACATCCTGCTTCCCCATTTGGCTGGGATTTCTGTCTGGCACTGTGTCAGATAGGGGCAGAACATTTTTGCTGATGTTGATAATGGGAAGTGCATCTTCACAAGGGTCACTTTGCTGCCTGAGAGCAATTTACTTTATCATCACTTATTGCTCTTCATAATGAACATTAGGAAATAATGTTAATGAACATTGTGAAATATTATTAGCAGCATGAAATATAACTTTTTATTATGTTATGAATTGGGTAGCTGTGCTTCTGCTGAGCACAGGCAATGAGCTATTCACCTCAGAGGGAAAAAAATTGTTACTGTCACACTTTTTGGGGATATGAGGTGTATGTTTTATCTGTCATGCATACGTGTTCATTGAGTAGAGCCTGAATTCCACTGAGAAAAATACTATTTTGGGAATGTTTTTCTCAGCACAGTGTAGCACTTGTTTAGTATGAGATCTACTACTTAAATATCCATATTGCATTGCAGTTGAGTGTGAAAAAAGTACAGGTCAGCAAGGAGAGCAAAATTGAAGTGATAAGTAACTTGGAGCATTTGCTTGAAAATTTAATACACTTCACTGTATTTACCCCGAATAATCAATGCCCTGAGACACTATTTAGGCAAGTTGCCAGTAGAAAAAAAAACCACAAAACATTTATGTTGCCATAATGTAATCTAATTGAGGATACAATTGATGTTCTGTTTGTGTTTTGTGGTGTTAATTTTTAGGAATCTGGAGGAAGCCATATCTAGGTTTGTTTGTTTTGTTTTCCTAAATACTATATAACCCTTTCAGTGTAGCGTTATTTGATATTTAGGTATACTGCTTCATAAGGCAATATCAGTTCTTGGATGTTTAGGAAAATTTTGCAGGGAAAAGCTTTGCTGCAGTCAGAAAACCATCATCTGATCCCTAGCACTCTCATATTATTTACTTTTACATTTATGAATTTTACTATGCCAGTCAAGAGAGGGGGGAGGAGTTCCACCTGAGAAAGTAATTAGATATGTTCTTGAGTAAAGCATAAGCATCCACTCTTCTGTCAGGTGAACTACTTTGGAAAATCATTTTTTTTCCCGATTTTTTCAATACTGCAGTCCCGTCTCAAACCACAACCCACTGATTTTAGAACGAGTTGTGCTCGGGTAAAGTGTTGCAAGATGGATTGCAAATAAATATTTTTGCATTCTGCTTGTTAACTCCTTATTCTCTTTTAGTTGCTTAATAATGTGGAAAAACTTCCCGATTCCATTTCATTTCATTTCATTTCTGGTGCCATGTCCCTAACCACGCGGTGCTGGGGATGGAAACACCGGGGAGGTGAGGGTGTGGAAATCTGATTTCTCGCTGTCTCAGCCTGCAGAGGAACATGAGGGAGCTGAAAAGTTGGCTGCCCAGGAACCCAATGAAGCTGGATAAGGAGGCCCTGCCTGACCTGGAGGAGACAGATTGCTACACGGCCCCCTTCAGCCGTGCCCGCATCCACCAGTGAGTGCTGGGGCTGGGGAGGGCAGTGCCAGGGACCACGAGGATGTTCTGGTTCCTCATTTCTGCTGAG
The DNA here is from genome assembly GCF_003031625.1 of Empidonax traillii. Classification (NCBI taxonomy): domain Eukaryota; kingdom Metazoa; phylum Chordata; class Aves; order Passeriformes; family Tyrannidae; genus Empidonax; species Empidonax traillii. The sequence goes on along the minus strand of NW_020956003.1, from coordinate 242,260 downwards.
CAGCTGTCACAGAGGTAGCTGCTGACAGATGGTCGCTGGCAGATGCCCAAGTAGCGTATTTGGTGGTTTTTACGTGTTTTCTCTCAAAGCCAAAAATCTCCTCGGTGTTACCTGTTCCTGGATGGTCACTTGGTAGCACAGGCAGAAATTTGGCTGAAAAATTAACGCTGCCTCTTTGGTCCAGAAGTTTTTCGGTTTTTCTTTCCGTTGCGTTACAAAATGCAAATACTTGCTCAAGTTGGCTTTGTTTAATTGCATATTTAACTTAGGCAAGACCTGATGCAGCTGTTGACACTGGGAACACCTGGAGGCAAGCTAAAACCAGGGATGATTCTTTTTTTTTTCCTGTCTTATCAGATCTGCATTTAAAAAGGGCTCTTGCCTCTGAAAATACAAATATATAGACACCAAATATAAACTGTGTGTGGTCAGATCAGCGTGTTGACAGTGATGTAGTTTTAAGCGTGCCATGAATCTTTTCAGTACTCAAAAAGTTGGATTTTAAACCCCTGACTGTTCCTTGGTTTTTAAATTACTTTGTGATCATTTTTTTTAGGGGAGAAAATTTAATTTAGAGTAGAAATATGAGTTAGGCTAAACAGTGTTTCTTCTGCTCAGTGAAGAAGCTGTGTTCTAGTGGACTCAACCAGCTCAGCTGATGTAATCAACTGTAATAGTATCACTTTTGGCACGGCTGAGCAGGCGAAAGCTCCTGCCTGTTGGATTTCTGGCGTCCAGAATGGAGCCATCTGTGCAAGGATGCTTTATTTGGCTCCATCCTAGGATGCTCTTAAGGGCAAATGGTTCTGGAGATGCTACTCAAGTTTCCAGTGCATGGATATTTATTTATTTATTTATTTATTTATTTATTTTAAATTTGTAGTTTTGGTGGTTCCATACCACAGGCATCTGTCACCTCATGAGTAATTTGAATTTAAGGCCACCACTGCTACTGAAGATCTTTATTTAATTAACTATATCCAGAACAGAAATTACCTAGATAGCAGGATATTTTAGAATTTAGTTTTAGTTGTTCTGTTTTCCCAAAAATTATCTGTGATGAGGATAACTTTATTGGACCTGCTCTAGGGATGTAAAATCTTGTTCAGTAACCAAGGGAAGTAAAGACACTTGAGCAACTATGTTTCAACACATGTGCATTGTTTTGAATATTAAAAAACATTAATTATTTTAATAGTTTTACGATAAACAACAAGGATAGCTTCTTCAGCAATTCCACGAGAAGTAGGATCGTGCATCATGTGCTACAGAGAACTAAGTATGAAGATGGAAAATCCAAAATGGGTGAGAATGCTCTATTTTTTTCCCTAACTTGTAGCTATAAAATTTTTTATCTTTACTTACCTGAAAAAAAATTGAGTAAACTAATTTTTATTTTCCTTGAAATCTTTTCCTTCACTCAGGATCAGAGGTGAAGCAATGTCCCATCACTGTGTTCCTAAATAACTCAGTGAAAATTGGCAGTATTTTTCTCCTAATTGCCCATTCCTTAAAATAAAATGGAGAGGTTATTATAATTTTACATGATCGAGAGCCACAATAAAGGTAACATATACCTCAGAAAACTGACAGGGTTTTCAGGGACTGAGCCCAATATTTCTGCTGCTGTCCAGCAGTTCCAGTCCAGCACAATCAATGTGCTTTTTATTTGATGATGCATGCATGATTTCCTGGTTTCTCTGCAAGAATTAAATTAAGAATTCAATATGTAGGCGCATTAAAACCTTACGTTTATGAAGATGAAACGAATTACAGAGCTGGAAATCTTAAAAGGATCAACCAGATCTGCTCAAACAGTTGGTGGGATTATTGGTTTATTGTCATCCTTAGCAGCATCCTGATCATCCAACATTAATTTGCGTTCTCAATATGAGACTTGAACATTCACACTACTTGAAAAATGGGGTATAAAATATTTATATCAGAACTTATGCTTTTTCTTTTTTTTTTTAAGGTATTAATAGGTTACTAAACAATGGAACATATGAAGCAGCATTTCCACCACATGAGGTAACCTGGTTAATTTGAATTTTTATTTTTACATGTAGATTAAAGCTTGCACTAGTGGTTTGGGATCCTGCTTTGAATTTGTTTCTCTTACTTTAATGTTGACTTTTAAAATTTTCCTTTCATCGTGTATTATAATATCCTGGAGCATCTGGCTGAGCTAGGATATTATAATTCCTGTTTGATTTTTATGATCTGGACAATGCCTGTGGAATTCTTAGTGAGGGTATCAGTTGTTCCAAATTATTCCAGTTACTTGTATTAAATTATTTCTGCTTACCAGCTACAAAATGTTTTGTTTTTCTGATAGCTGGGGCATTTGATCACAGTTAGGGAGGTCACTTAATTATTTCCCATTTAGTCTTTCCTGAACAGCTCTGGATAATTTCTGCTTGACAATATCTCTTTCAGTCGCTTAAAGTCTACTAAACACTGTAAACCCATTAATTAAAAAAAAAATTAACAATAATTTGTGTATGACTAAAGAGGCTTTTCAGACAATCTTCTGATGCTGACAAGAAAGCCACACGTCTTCAGTCACCTGAAATGCTCTCAGGGGCAGGGTAATCGCAGCTCTGAACTCTGGGGTGGTTTGGGCTGAATGTCGTGACTTGGTCTCACGTTTGGAAGGACTGGGTGCTGCAGGTGGCTCAGAGTAATTTTTTAATACGCCGTTAATAATTAAATACTGGGAATACAGGGGAGGAGGAGTGTTTCAGATAAATAATTTAACAATGTTGTTAACGCTTCAGCTGTGTGTTACTGACTTCAGGGGAAAGCTGGCTGTACTACCAGAAATGCCTGGGAAGATTTCTCTGGCGTCAAAGCTATGCTGTCATATCCATTTTATATATTCCTTTTTTTTTTTTTACCATAAACTACCATTTCCACATTTCAGTTAAGGTTAATGAAGTCGTATTTTTAGGCTGCTTTTATCTCAATTGCTGCCTGACTCGGTGCTAAGGACTAGTGGTTGAACATTCAATTTTATTTTTAATTTTTTTTTTTTTCCTTTGCCACTTGAGCAAATAAGAGCGAAAATTCAATCCCAGTTGTGGGAATGCTGAGACTTGAACTCTATTATTGCAGAAAGAAGCAAGGAAAAAGATATTTTAAAACATGCAACACTGGGTAATGCATTGCAATCATTCAGCCAGCTGACAGTGAGAATAAGCTGATGCTCTTGTTCTTGGGTGTTCCTTGATGGTGCAAAGGCCAGGCTCAGAACTGGCATCTTGGGTGTGCTGTTTTGCTGACTGTCAGGAGAAAGGAGTAGACTTGGACCCTGCGATGTTTAGCTTTGGTTTTTAGCTCGTTCTTAAGCCAGGGGATGGGATCAGCAGGTTGCAGCAAGTAAATGGTGTTCTTTGAATGGTGGGGAGTGCTCGAGATTTCAAATATGGGCTGAAATTCTAAATAGCTAAATTACATGGATCTACCAGGGTCAGGAATCTGTCTGATCACTAACTCTAAACTACTGCTCTGGGGAGCTTCCTCACAACAAATGATTTGGCTCACTAGCAGTTAATTGATCAAATATTTTCTTTCCCATAGCCAAGTGGTGGTTTTTTGGTGTTGTTTTTTTCGGGGGGGGGGGGGGGGAAGTTCAACTAAGGGATATATCCTGCTTCAGAATCAGAGCAAAATTATCAATACAAGAGATTTGCTCAGCATTGTTCTAGCCAATCTGTGTGTTGCCTTTTGGCTGCCAGACATGAGGCTATTATTTTAGTCTGTCACATTATCTGTAAATACCAGACATGGCCTGGGAAGGACTCGACTCCATTTGGGTCAGACTGACTCTTGTGTTTTGCTTTTAATGCCTCAGGAGTCCTGTGTAGCTTCGAAATATTGCCAATCCTGTTGTTTCCACACCACAAACATCTCTTGAAAAACTTTGAAAAGTTGAAATAGGTGAAAGCATACAAACAGGCACATATAAGTTTCTCTTCTGTCAGGCTCCAGATTGCAAGTCCCAAAAATGTCCAGAATAAGAGACCTATTTATTAAAGAGTGTTTCTTTCAAAATTATATTCAAAAGTACCTAAGAAACTTATATATTTTCCCATAGTGCCTAGTAATGTACTTGTATTTCTTTGTGGTTTTGTTTTTTTTTTTTTCAGGGAAGCCACAAAAGCAGACATCCCATCAAAACACACGGGGCACAGAACCACAGACACCTCCTGTACGAACGCTGGGCACGGTGGGGAATGTGGTACAAATACCAGCCTCTCGATTTAATCAGGTATTAGTACTCTGAAAAGTTTCTGTGGTACAAACGGCCTGGCAACAGTGTGCTAACTCTACTCCTAAATTCCTGGTGCTGTTATCAGATAAGACTGGGATTCCCTAAGTTGCTTCTTTTGGGTGGCCTTTTGTGTAGGGCTAATTAATTTCAAATGAATCTGCATAAAGAGCCTGTAGTTCCAGCTGCTCCAGAGCCTACAGTGTGAAAGTTAAAATACAAACCCAGGATATGGTGTGCTGATCAGAGACGCCCCTCGTGAGAACACCTCTGAGAGCAGGCAATTAATTAGAATTATATATAATGTATATAAAATTGGAGTTTAATAATGGTGATGCTTGAATTTCATGCTTTCCTCCTCTGACATTGAATACCAGTGATTCATTTTCTTTGCTGTCAGTTTTTGTTCCTGATCTGACAGTCATAACCAATCATCTGTGGAGCTAAGCATGTGCCATGGGAGAATTCTGTGCTGTATCATCCTTGATTGACTTTCTGATCACTGCTACTTCATCTGTTCTAGCAACTGGTACCCAAGTTTTGAAGAATTAAGGCTCAGTCTTCAGCTTGTGTTTTCAGACTGTTGTTTTCAATAATTATAGTTTGAAATACATCATATTACACGATTATCTATCATAAATGCTTTTTAGAATGGAATGCTTAGATCATACCAACTTAGTTTATTCCTTTCCAGAACTTTTTGTGTCTGTGTAAATCTCTCTCTCTCTCCCCCACCACTCTTAATTAAAAGCTAACTAAACTAATAATGTTGATACTAGTACATCTACTTAGCCATTGCAAAGACATGAAAATTACAGAGGCACTTCAGTTATATCCTTGTATGTTCTCATAAGTCTCAAATGAATGTCACCAGAACGTTATTATTGCCTGAAAAAAACCCACCTTTTGGTAAAGTGACAATTTTGCCATAAACTTGTGGTGGCAGTTAGTTCCTTTTTAGAATTATTCTGCTATTGTGATAATAGAGATAGATAGAAGTCACCATAAGTTTTAACTTTAAACACATATGTTTCCTTTTCATGTAGGCGATATTTTGGTGAAAAAATCGGGCTGTATTTTGCCTGGCTGGGATGGTACACTGGAATGCTCATTCCTGCTGCCCTGGTTGGGCTCTTTGTTTTCCTCTATGGATTATTTACAATGGATTCCAGCCAAGTAAGGTAAGATCCTACATAATAACATGTAAAAAAAAAAATCTTGCTTTTTACAGCAAACTCAGGAGAAACTGTAGAAATTCACACTGTATTAAATACAGTTAAATGCAATAAATGTAGCAGACAGGAAACTATGCTATCTTTAAGCTACTGTTCTCTGTGTGAGGATTGTTTTTCACCATAAATATCCACAAAATACAGTGGATATGAAGTCAAGGGTCAGCCTGTTCTTAGAGCACAGGGACTAGAGCTGTTGAACTGAAAATCTTGTGTTTGTTACATGTGCAGTGGCACAGTTTCAATGAAGGGAACAAGGGGCCATAATCCACTTTTATCGAGGTATAGCTTAGTATTTCAGGCGCTTCTTGGGGAAGACAAAGGTGTGGCATCGACAACTCCTCCTTGTGTGCTTAGGCAATTGGAAAGGCCACTGATAACAGATGTTACTCCTTGCCGTATTTGTTTACTTTAGCCTGGAAGGTGTTAGTGAGGATTAGACAGAAACCTCCTACCTGGAGCAGGCAGAAGACATGCATTAGCAGGCAGGCAGACTGCACACTTCATACTCTTGCCAGAGTCTGGGAGTGTGAGATCATTTCTCTGGTGCTTCTGCATTCATTTAAAGAAAACTTCTGGATAAACAAGGGTAAGAGTTTTAAAATCTATCACTTGATTTTAATCATTTTAACCGCTGCAGCTACTGCAGTGTGCAGGTGCAGTGTTAGCAGCGTTCGGGAAGAAACAAGAGTTGGGTACATTATTCTGAAAAATCTAGACACAGGAAAGTCAGTGGCAATTAAGAATTTAACAGTAGCGCTAGGGCACTGTGGCAGTGTCAGAACTGGCACGTTGCCCCAGATTCAGTATTATTTGGTGAACACTGTTTCATGTGAAATAGCCTTATTACCCCAGTTACGTGGAATCTGTCTGCGTTAGGAAGTGGTGATTCCAAGTACGATAAATTCTGTCAAACAGCCCAATTTGTCTGTTTTGTGTGCCACAAAAATCTAAACTTAGCAACTGATCAAATTAGTTTTGCAGAAGGGTGATTTCCTCAGTGATGTGCCTTCACCTCTCGGGTTCAGGGAGCTGCCATCAACCCCCCTCTAGTGGCCTCGGGCAGGAAACAATCGTTTCTTCTTTTTCCAAACATCCAGCACGGTTTCAGCAGAGAAGGAATAAGCAAATAAACAAGTATATATCGCGGTAGAACTGACCGTTGCTTGCCGTGCCAGCCGTAGGTTTTGTGCAGTAGTAATTCACGGGTGATGCAGAATATTGCCACACCTGAGATCTGGTTTGTTTGGGCAGCGTTACTGAAACGTTCTTTGTCTTGCATGAGTTTCACATCAAGCTCAGTAATGCTGTGGTTGCCATAAGCCAGCACTAAAGTCCTCAAATGCAAAGTGGTAGTCAAAGGGAAGGGCTTAAATAGCCCAATAGCACTCCCTCCATTTGGATTCTCTCAACAGATGATGTGTCACATCTGTCACCTGTCTTTATTCCCAGTTACATGTCAAGTCGATTGGTCCACATAAAAATAACTCTGATGGTTTTAAAGAGTTTGGTTTGGATGTGCCCATAGATATTAATTTTCACCGTTGTAAATTGTCCCTTTATTGTCAAACAGAAATGCCAGGCGTGAGCACAGCGTAGCTTGAGCTGTCTTTGCACCATGTGCTGCAGTCAGATCTCAGACACACAGGCAAGAACAGTACAAAACAGCTTATTTTGATCTCTTAAACTGAAGATTTGAGTTGCAATTGAATAACAATTAACATAGCACCTGTCACAAACACTTGTGTAACAAATGTTATTGCCTTTGCAGAGTAGTATGAGAGCATATGACCTATCGCTGTCAGTATAATTTTGTGAAACTTCATGTGTTATTAAAAACAAATCAACATTTTAACTCAAGATGAATAATACAGAAAATGTAACGTTTATCATCTGAATTTAAATTCAAAGTACAGTACATTGTGGCCTCTTATTTGCCAACAGTTTGCATTATTGCTGAACCATTGTGGCCTGTGATTGAAGTGTGATTTTTCTGTGCTTAATAATTTGGTTTAAAATGTAAGCAAGAAAATTCACTGATGTGACACACACACTAAAATTTCTGCCACTCTGCAACTCTGAAATGCTCTTTCTGGCTTAAGAGCTATCCAGAATGATTTCTTGGTCAGATTCACATTATTTTTAGGCTTTCAGTGAATTAGTGATTGTGATGTTATGTGAAATACGACCAAAGATTAAGATTTATATTTAATCCTTTCGTTATATTTACTGTTATGTCAGTATTTAATGGAACCGCTCATTTGGAAATAATCATAATCTCCCAAACAGTGTTGAAAGTGTAAATTCAGCTTTTTGAAGAAGGAAAGTGTAAGTGCAATGTTTATTAAAACAAATTAGTAGGGATTTCCTGGCATTCATTTTATGCTGCTGCTTCCCTGGTGTGTCATAGGATCATTTCAGGCACGTCATCATTGCTGAAAGGATGGGGAAAGGCAATAGCTGAGGTTCTCTGGGAAGCTTACTCACTGCAGTTTAAAATTTCCTTTGAAATTCATTTTTGCACTTCTCTTAGTTCTGCTTTGCCTTTGTCAAGACAATTAGTTATGGGCTGTGCTTTGAATGTGAATGGTCCCAGTGAAGACAGTGAATTCCTCTTCCTAAATCTTAGGATTCTCAAGCATCAGAATGTGGCTGGAAGATGATGGGGATCCCCAAAATAGGATATTAAAGTGTTTGTTTTTTTTTTTTTATTGGTCCTATGCATAAGTTCTTCTGTAGAAAATAAAAATGCAAGGACTTGAAATACTGCTTCCAGAAATCCCTGTCTGTCGATTATTATGTGTTTAGTATCTTCTACACCACTTAGAAAAATAGGCAGCAAATGGCTTGGAAGGCAGTGAGCAATTTTTTTTTTCTTCTGTTTGTGATATTTGGGAGGGAATTCACCAGTGGGAGAAGTGTAACATGATGGCCAAAAATATTGCATAGCACCCTAAGGGCCCGTAGTTTTCAGGTTTCTGATTTGGGATTAGGCTTTTCAAGGCAAACATTCACTTCTGATTTGTTTTATTGGTCCAGTTTTGTGGCGTGGGCACTGCCAACAAACAGGGAGCACAAATGGTGTAACCTCAGAAAGTTTTGAGAATGCTGGGAGTCTTTTTATATAATCTTTATTTTCCTGTCTCACATTAAAGCAAAGAGATCTGCGAGGCAAATGAAACCGTGATGTGCCCTATGTGTGAGCGCAATTGCACGCTACAAAAACTCAACGAGAGCTGCATTTACGCCAAGGTAATTATTATATTATTATATTATTATATTATTATATTATTATATTATTATATTATTATATTATATTATTATTATATTATTATATTATTATATTATATTATTATATTATTATATTATTGCTATCCAGCTAATTTTTGTCTAAAGACCCCCTTTCATTGGGTAATGGCTGCCCTTGTTTCAGCAAAGCTTCCTGAGAAGTGTGTTGTTTCTCTACAGAGAGTTTTTTTTCAGCCTTTCTAATTCATCTTTCTAATCAGGAAATGATCTGAAACGATCAAAGATTGTTCTAAAATTCTGTGAGCGTTTCCTTATTAATAAATCGTTATTTTCATCCACTTAAATCCCCCGTAATAAAAAATTTTTGTGTGTTTGGTTTCTGCTGCTTTCCCCTGTGGCTAACTTCTCTCCCTTGCTTACTTTTGTAATTGAATTTTTGCTTCTCCTAAAGGAATTCTCTGGCATAATGTGCCTGTGATGTTCTTTGCTCTGTTGAGCTCGTGCATTACAACAAAACTGCGGCAGTGTGAAAGGGAAAATGACTTTTGTTTTAGATTTCAAAATTTCTTACAGATAGGACCAATGTTGAGTAAAACTGAACAAATCTATCTGTGAAGATATTCTTAAAAATTACTAATGTTTGCAACTTCCAAATTTAATTTTTTATTTTATAATACTGATTCACTGAAATATCACTGAAAATGTTGTACTTAAGGCAAGAGTTTTTAAATACTACTGTATCTATAGAGCAGAAAATGGCTGCATGAGGGTTTTTTACTTTTATTTTAATTTTATTTTATTTTTTAACTTTTATTTTACTATTTTTTTTTAATGTGCACTAGAAGTTAAAACTTTCTTAATTGAAATAGCATTGTGCAAGCTATACAACCCATCCCAGAAATCCCTTTTTTTAGAAGATGGTAAGTGCCTCTTCAGCAGTCCACTGCAGTTTAACAGGAAGTTAATACACTTTAGATCCTGTTTTGTTAACATCTCCAGTTAATAAGAAGCAGCTTTTTGTCTTATTTATATTTACACTGGCATCATCTGCTTAAATCACGTACATTTCACATTTAATGCCACATTGTGAATAATTCATTGCCATAGAAAAACTGTGGCAGCCCATCCATGCTTCATTTGTTTTCAAATCAATCCTTTTGAAGAAAAATTCAGATGACAACCAGGGAAGACAAGCAGTTACCACTGGTATTCCACAGTCACAGGCACTCTTTTCTCATGTCTGCAATTATAGAAATTGAAGTAAGCTCCCAGCTTTTCCTGCCAATGCTCTCGCTCTGAAAAACCCATCAACCTTGGATTAGAGCACAGCAAACAAACAAAAATTGTCTCTTTTCAGGATTTGTGTGTTCTGAACCTCCCCCAAGCGTGGGAGAGAGAGAGAGAGAAGTCTCTTTGGGAAGGAATAGGATTGCCATCTGGCCAATTGAGTGGCAAAGAAAAATTAAAAACAACAATAAAAAAAAAGCTCAATGAAGCTTTTTATAAAGGTTATAACTTGTAATGCCTTCACTCAGGGTGGTGTCTCTAAAGAAAAGGTTCACAGCACCTTCACTCATTACCTCTTGGTAGGGACTGTCTGGTTTCCAGCTGGGTTTGTGCTCCCCCTGGTTGCCACCATCTCGCTCAAGCTGAGCAGCAAATATCTAAATGTGTGTTTGCACCCAAATTAGTGAATGAAAACAATCTGGGATGTTAGAAAACTGTAGTCAGATTTCAAATCAAATGGTCCTTTGTACTTTCTGAAGCACTGTTAGTAATGTACGTAAGGGGAACTGATGTATTTAAAAACAAGTCACTGGATCTGCTCTCTGGGAAAAGAAAACGGCATTTCCTGCTTCTTTCTTGTTCCAGAGGTGGAGCTTGGCAGCCTTTTCCTCTGGTTATGTCATAACTTACTTCTCTATCTACCTTCTACATAACCAAAAAGCTGATAGGCAAGGGAAGCTATTCCTGATTCATTCCAGACATCAGCACCCTTATTCTGGAGTAAGAGTTTTAATCCTCAGTCATTCAAGTAGCTCACTGTAGAGCACATAAACGTTGAGTTAATTAGGAGGAGTGGGTTCCTTTAAGTGATTAAAGTTCATTTCCCCAAACCTGCTTATGTCATAGGACCTGCCTCATTTATGTAAGGCCTGTGCTCATGTTTCAGATTATTAAAATTGCTGCCAGGGGTTCTTTCTTAAATATCTGCCATGTTTCCCTGTAGAGGAGCACTTTGGACAGAACAGATTAATGCCAGAAAAATTATATACTTCAAATGCTTCTTCAGCCAAGCTTTTTTGTAAAGCTGGAGACAGAATACAAAAGATGCCTTTATCCTTCTTGCTCCCACCCATTTCTTTCATCCCCTCCCTCTTCCATTTAAAAATGCCACACTGAAGTGAGGTTTATGGTTGAAGGGAAAGGCAGGTAATGCCTGGAATGCTGAATGACCAGGCTGTCATTCTCACCCACATCAGGTGGACTCTTTGATCTGGGATTTGCACGGGTCCTGCACCCTGCACGCCTTGGGCAGGGTGTTGATTCAGGGTGGATTTGAAATGCCTCGAGTTGTGTCTGATGGTGACAGCATCCATCAGGTGTGCTGATCAACAGAGTCCCAGACTGTGCATTTAGCCTTTTAGACTGTCAAGTCTTAATTTAGAGTGTGGTCCTGAAAGACTTTCCTCAACACTCTTTATGAAGACAAAACCGAATCAGGAGCCGAGGATCTGTTTTCTCCTCTTAGCAACATTAATTCTGCTGGCTTAGGTTTTGTTGGTTGGTTGGTTAATTCTGTGTTTTCTTGGAAAGAGGCACTGTTTACTGAGCAGAGTATCCAAACTCATATCCTCACACAGATCTGCACTCCAAACCAATAATGTTCATCAGAGTTATTGTGCTGCTTTTGTTCACATCCCACGTTTTCAGCCTCATGCCCATTATGCTTGTGTTTTCCTTTATGGAAGCAAAAGAAAAACAAAGCAAAATACAAATTTGATTGACAGTTGATCCCACTGTATGATCCAGGGAACATACTGGATTAATTGATGTCCAATACCACATGGGCAATTCCCATTTCCAAACCTCAAAAAAAAAAAAAAAAAAAAAGGAAAACAGAACTCACATACAGATAAAATATATGTTTATAATAAATTCTCACAATATTATAATTTTACTCAATAAGAAATAAAATAGGTGCAAGAAACACAATTGCTATGAACATTTTCTGCTTTCATTAGTTAGTTTTCTTGATTTCTGAGGCAGAAGCAGTAATGCCAGACTTTTCTAGAAGAATGAAAATCTATCTGCAGGATAAGTTCTCCTTTTTTCAATAATATTCCATTTCAAGACATTCTCTTCTTATTTCAAAGAGTGGTTTAGGACAATAGATATCAGAACCATTTGCAGCACTTTTTCATTCCTTTTTCCTCCTTCTTCAGATCCTCTTTTAATATAGGCCTGTTGATGATAAGTTGGTTTGCTCTAGTATTTTATAATGCTTTATGCCTTTTTTTTTTCAAATAGGAATTTGAAGTCTCTGCTTTGCATAATAATTATCATCAATGTCTTAAACCACCCTTCATTAGAAGAAGTGTGGGCCCGTTATCCCTGGATAAATTACGTTGCTATAAATTGGCAACTTTAACTTTACAGGAAGTATAATGACCTTAATGTCAGCTTTCTAGATACAGTTTCATCTTATGGATTGAATATTGGAAATTGCAGATTTTTGTAATATAAATTCTGGTGTTTTCATGCGTGTTTTCGTGAGTTTTGTAAGAATCAAATTCACCCACTCAGATGCTTAGAACGATCCATAGGCATTGCAAAACCTGATTTTCAATCAATACTCATCTTCAGCAAGTATAAATAAATAAATACATATAAATAAATACTCTCTATTTCAAGAGGTATCTTCAATCACTAAGAACAGCTGTTCTGCTCAAAAAAAAATTCCTTTGACCAAGAGTAAGATAAGGAATAAATCCAACTAAAACAAGAGCATTCATGAGATGAAATTAAGTTCAGAGTTTAGAATTATGGGAGCTTCTAGAGGGTGATATATAGAAATGATTTAATGTTTGTTGGAGTTTAAGTGCACAAGCCTTTTAAAAATGAGATGATGTCAACAATTTGAGAGGCTGAATATAATTCCTGGATTAAAAAGGAATGTACACGCTGTTCTTACCTGGAGAGAAACTGAAAAACAGCTCAGGAGAAGAATAAAATGGAATCAAAAGAGACATTAAGTAGAGGAAGAAAAGTGAAGAGTTGTTTAAGCTCATAAAAACTGTAAAATAGAAAAGGTTGAGGTTAAATCTGACCGACCATATATATCAGGAATTCTGGATGATTTTTTAGCCTGTCTGGACATGGACAGAACAGCTCTTGGTGTATGATGATGCATGAAGTGATAGTCTGGAGCTGCAGATTTCAACCTTACTGAAAGATAGAGTGTGACAAACCTTGGTGGAAAAAACATGCAAGTAGGACTGCTTATCAGAAAGCTGAGCTTTTAGCTTCTTACATCAGTTTTGTATTCTGGGATTTTTGGGGCAAAACAGAATGTGGCAATATTAATTGTTCCTGATGTTTTTCTGTTTAGGTTACACATTTGTTTGATAATGGAGGGACTGTCTTCTTTGCTATTTTCATGGCAATTTGGGGTAAGTACATTTTTACTTTTTTTTTTTTCTTTTCATTTTTTAGTTTACCCAACCCTTTTATATCATTACTTGATGCAGGGAGATTACAGCTCTTGATAAAGTCTAAAGAGGGATTTTATCACAAACATATTTTTTCCTGTTTTCATTCACTTCAATTTCTGTGCCAATAATGGGTGAAAATAATGCCTTTTATTGTCAATGTAATGACTGTCTTTAGTGTCACTAAGCCTGAATTTTATATTGATTCAGGCTGAAGTCTTTTTAGAGGCAAACATAGAGGTTAATCAGCCTTTCACTCTCTTCATGCTGGTGGATACATTCTTCTCCTCAGATAATAGAGGGCCACCCTTATCTTAATCCCTCCCCACAGTCTAGATTAGTAGGCATATTTGGGGAAAAGAGGAAAGAAAAGGTGGATATCAGAGTCTTTGTGCAACCCAGGACATCTCTTGTAATAGGTCAGTGTAATAGTGCCATAAAATACAGATTTGATGGTTCCAGCATGAAATGCTTGATGGAATGACCTTTCACTGAAGCTGATAGTCTTTTGCTGCTGGGAAATAGGGAGGAAGAATAGAACTAGAGATAATGAATTTTACCAATATAAATGTTTGTCAGTGTGAATCCTGAGAAAACAACACCAGTTCACAGACATAGAGCTGTCTGAACTCAAGCCAGAGTTTTCAAGTCTTGGATAAAATGGCACACAACAGCTTTATTTATGTAATATATATGAGTAAGCATTAATGATTCTAACTTAAAGTGGAGGATGAACAAGTGTCATGAATTTTGAAGGCTGGTATGGTAAAAGCAGAAAACAATATACAAACAAAATCAAAACATCAAGGAGTTACATAGGCAACAGAAGCACGTGCAAAAATCAGAATTGGATTGTTAAAAATTAATATGATATAATTGAAGGGCACTCTTTGTTTGCCTCAGTGATATTTCTTCATTTACTCCTAATCTTGCTATTGTGGCATTGCAATTATTAATTATTAATTATTTCATAAATTCCTAAAATACATTGCAATTCGCTTTACCAGTGCAGACAACACTTAGCATCTCTTCATCTCTATCCTCAAATTCTCCTTAGGGAGAACTCTTTCTGTTTTCAGCTGAGGGCGAGGTTCAGGTGTAAGGAGAAATTTACTTTATCAGGAAACTGTGAAACAATTGAACTATGCAATTATTTGCATTATACTGCCATATTTTATGCTTTAATTGGACAGAACTAGACCATGGTTTTTAGGATATCTATATACCTAGCAGAGATTCGCTTCTTCTCATGTTTAGTATTTCTTCTGTCTGACCTGTACTGACACGTTTTACATAATTTTTCTACGAGATCACTTTGACAGAGGAGTATAAGCTTATCTTCTTTTTTTTCCCATTGATAGTGATTTTAATTCAGTGTCATCCTAGTCAAAAGTTAGATGTAGTTCATGTTACTCAGTAGTTCCATTCTCTACAGCAAACTTCAAGTAATCCAAACTGAGTAATCCAAGTAAATCTAATTAATTTTGTCATATTCACGGAGGAAGGTACAAATGTAAAGTGGGGCTGTGAGTCATTTATCAGGTAGAAATTATATTGGGACACCATAGTTTCACTTTAGGGTAGTTAAACTGAGGATTTTTTTTATTTGATATTAAAATATCGTTACAATGTCTGCATTGCTGGCAAAAGTTATACAAGGCAGAGTCTTACCTGGATGCTATCTGTCTATATTATTTCTAAAAAAGCAAGTATAATATCCTTCCAGAAAAACCACGGATTGATCATTTAATTACAAGGTAGAACAGTCATGCTCTGCTGCTGGACAGCCTCTTGCACATCAGAGTGTCTTGTGATTTCTCTCTTAGTTTTCAAAACTCTGCACGGTAATGGCTGTAAGAAAACAGCTGCAGGCAAGAATATAATCTGGAACAAACATTATGGTGAAGGGTGGGATGGTGAGATGTCAGCCATGGGAATGCCATGGGATGGGTGCCCTGCAGTGTCCTCCTCTGGCTTGTCTGCTGTGCTGGCTTTGTTGTCTGATGTGCCTCCGAAACTCGTGTCGTACGGTCCGAGTGAGTTGTCCAAGTGGAGAACTGAAGGGATAATACAAATTTTTTCTTTAAAATATATTGCTTCAAAGATTATTTGTATCCCCATCCACCAGACACCTCGTCAGCCCCTCGCAGTTACACCCAGTTAACCCCTTTCTGACATAGGGGAGGGCAGAAGATAAAGGAGCTGATTCACAATCTGCAGATAACTCGTGTGCTCCCATCCACACCCCTTCAGCACCCACATGGGTGGCAGACTTCCAAAGCTGCTTCCTAATCTGGCAGCTTTCAGCTCTTGCATTTAAGGCATGAAAAGGTGTGTTGCTAGAGTTTATTTAGGTTTATTTTATGTGAGAAAAAAGGTGTGTTTAGCCTCCCGGTGTTTGTTTAAACGTTTAAAAATGAAGTCCAGGAACATGATACAAATATTTGGAGTGTGATTACACTTTAATACAAGTTCATATATACTCATGGAGAAGACAAAAGCAATTTTTTTTTTAATTTTTAAGCCTCTTAAAAATATTTCTACTCATAGAAACAGATATCTTTGTCCATCATTCTGTAAGTGATGTTGGATGAGTAGAGAGTCTGACTTTTTTTCAATTAATCAGTTTGGGAGAGTTTTTGAGCTGTTATAGTTGTGAACTTGTCCACAATCCTTTGAGTTCACTGATACTAGATATGATTTTCCTGATGTTTCAGAGGCTAAAAAAATAACTTGTAAGGAGGAGACATAGAGTTAAGGGGAGTATTGGTTAAGCTAAAATTTCAAAATAATAAATTAATATCAGTTGAAAACTAGTTTGACTGGAGTTGATGATATCCTAATAATTCAGTAAGACCAGACCATTTAAGCAGGCCTGTGGAGAAATAAATGTTTATGTGCAAAATGCTGGTGCTGTTCCTTACCTGGGTCACTCCTTGTATCATCATAAAGCCGTCTGTGGGAAAAGGACTCAGACCTTTTCCTACCACATAAAAAATATCCAATCAGGCCAATTAATGCAAATCCCAAAATGGCTCCTACAATGACACCAGCTATTACTCCTCCTTTGTTGGTTTTGTCTGGGAGAGAAAGAGAGAAAGGCAAGGTAGTTAAATGGGAATTATAAATCTATAAAACCAGATGCTTCATTCTGACTTTATAGCAGCTGAGGCTTTGTGGAATGAGGCTTTTCATCAAGGATCTGAAACGCTTGGCTAACTATGACTAGACCAGCCTCTCTGCAGAAACTTTCTACCTCTGTAAAAGGAAACAGACATCTCCATCCTTGAGTTTCAGGGTCATAACTGGGGTTTAGGAAAAAAAAAAAAAAAAAGGTGGCTAAATGAGTTTTTAGTCCAATAAAAAAGGTTCCAGGTTTAATTACTGAATCAACCTCTATTTTTTATTTGAAGAAATAAGCAGTAATCACTCTTTGAATGCAATTATTCATAAGCATTTAAGCCAGCAGTTCAAAATTGCAGCCTCTCAATTTCAAATGACTAAATTTTAGAGTACCAATTTTTGCAACATAAAAAAAATCCAGCAATGCACCTGTTCAGTTAGCAGAATAACTGCATTCCTTCCAGGATTTTCTTCAAGTTTCATAAAACTGTTCTTCAAGGTCCTCAGCTTTTCTTGGAGCTGAACTTGTTCTCCCACCTCTTTTCCTTTTCAATCTGTATTATCTAAAGAATCAGGTGCATTGTAATTATTAGAACTGTGATGGGAAACGTGAGAGTCTGATGCTCCTTTAGTTCTTAGCACAAACTGTACTGTACTGGTTATGATGGATAAACCTTTCAGTCCTGTGTTAAAAGCTTGAAAGGTAATTAATGGCAAGAAATTACCATGCCTTCTAATCTTCCCTTTTCTTTTCCTGAAGACCTGATTCAGAGCAGCAGGATGGAGAAGTGCCATGACAGTTTTATGCTCTGTTGTTTTCCCACGCATCCTTAACTTGGTAATTAAATTGCACAATGAGTAATTCCTTTGAAAGTGTTTAGAAGAAGTCATCTTTGGTCACCAAAGTTTCTGAACTTAAAGAAGTTGCTGTGTTATATGTTTTAGGTGCAGTTGCTTCATCTGCTTTGAAGGCTCACAGCAGTGTGGATAGGCAGTATCTGATCATTAGGTTCCCCCACTCTTGGAAATGTTAAATAAAGGAGTAAACAGCAAATTTTAAAAGTTTTTTAGTTTGGTTGGTTGGTTGGTTGGTTTTTTGTGAGCTTTAGATTTAGTCTGTACTAGGTCACTTATGAATCCACACATCTTATAAAGCCTCAAGTTCAATCAAGTTCAAAAGAAAGTTTTATTTCAGCATTATTATTTTATTAAACCAGTTGAGCTTTAGTTAGATCCTTACCTTCACTGGCATCTTTTGGATTAGGTGATGCAGTAGAAGGGTTGTTGGAATTATAATTCAGCTTTGTTGTCTGCTGAGTGGGCTTGAAATTTGGGGTCGGGCTGTCCTGCTTTACTGTGGGTGATGTGAGAGTGGCACTGATGGGGAACAACGTGGTGGGGTTGATTGAAGAATTATCACTTGGAAGCTCCAAATCCCCAGGAGTAAGGGAGGTGACTGTGGAGTGACTTGGTGCCACTGTGGAATCAGATGTAGCTGCAGCACTTTTGATTGCCCCAGAAAAGTCACCTGTTGTTCTGAAAGTTGCTGAAGTTATTGGGCTCCTGTGGTAGTTGGTGGTGGAGTTATTTGTCCCATCTTTTGGCACATTTGAAGGTAGAGTGGTGCCAACAGAGACCCTCAGGGATGTGGTGTTTACCCCACTGATCGTTTCTCTTCTTTTCGTTACATTTTGATCGGCAGCTGTTCCTACAGCATCGCTGGTGACAGAGGGGCTTAGGGCAGTTGTCCTACGAGGAACAGATCTCTGTGGAGTTGGTTTCACTGCAGACTGAGGGTTATCTGTAATTGAGCTGTTTTGTTTGCTTTTTTCTTTTACTTCTCCAGCCTCGGCATTGCTTCTGTTCCACTGCAGTCTTGCAAGCAGAAAAATGAGAATCATTCCACGAGAGGGTTGCATGGTGTTGAGTTTAAAGTTTGTTTTTTATAGAACCTGCAAGAAATTCACTTTTGTCTATGATTTTATTTTACAAAACAAAGCTACTCAGTTAACACCCAAAAAAGACCGTAAAAGTGTTATACAATACAAATCTCACTAATTTACCACGTGCTGATGCTGGAAATTTTATGACCCTGAGAGTTAAGACTGTTCAGGAGAGACAGACCGGGGAAGTGTTGGTGGTGGAGTTGCCCTGTGTGTGAGGCAACACTGGGAATGTGTGGTGTCCCCTGAGGTTCAGTACTGGTCCCAGTATTAAGTTACTCATCAGTGACTTGGACGAAAGGGCAGAAAGTTTGCTGAGGACACAAAGGTGGGAGGAGTGACCGATACCCTAGAGGGCCGTGAGCTCTTCAGAAGGACCTCGACAGGTTGGAGAGATGGGCAGAGAACTGTGCCAAATTCAGCAAAGGTCCTGCTCCTGGGGGAGAATAACCCCATGCACCAGTACAGGTTGGGGGCTGACCTGCTGACCTGAGAGCCCTGGTGGGTAACGAGCTGTCCATGCACCAGCAGTGCCCTTGTGGCCAAGGCCAAAGGTATCCTGGGTCTGTTGGGAAGAGCATTGCCAGCAGGTTGAGGGAGGTGATCCTGCCACATCTGGAGTGATGTGCCCAACTCTGGGCTCCTCAGTACAAGGGAGACTTGGAGCTCCTGAGCTGGTCCAGTGGAAAGCCACAAAGATGATTAAGGGACTGGATCATCTCTCTTATGAGGAGAGGCTGAGATAATTGTGTCTGTTCATCCTCAAGAAGAGATGACTGAGAGGGAACCTCATCAGTCTATCTGAGTATCTGAAGGGAGGGTGTCAGAGGATGGACCAGGCTCTGCTCAGCAGTGCCAAACAATAGGACAGAGTCAATGGGTATAAGCTGATGCACAGGAAATTCCATCTGAATATGAGGAAGAGCTTCTTTACTGCGTGCACTGCAATAGGTTGCCCAGAGAGGATGTGGAGTCTCCCTCAATGGAGATATTCCAGAACCATCTGGATGCAATCCTGTGCCATGTGCTCTGGGATGACCCTGCTTGGGCAGGGAGGTTGGACCAGATGACTCACTGTGGGTCTCTTCTAACCTCAACCAGTCTGGGATTCTGTGAACAAAAGCTTATTTACGTAAGAAAATTCCATGGTTCTGTAAACAGGCCTCACAGTCAGAAGGGAATAATTCCAACCCACTTTGCTGTAGGGTGAGGTAATGAAACATATATGGATGGCATTCTGGAGGCAATGTTTTCTGGGCAGAGAGCAATTTCAAGAGCACGCTGAAAGAGTTATGCTCCACCGTGAAGAATTGGAATTGTTACAATTAGCCCTGAAAGCTGATGGATAATGTCTTGTGACCCTGAGCAGGGAGTGCCATATGAATGCTGCCAGGAGCAAATTGAAAACCAAGTGTACCCCGGGATTATGAATTATGCCTCATTTGTGTGGAAACTTCTTTTCCTGTAGGAAGCTGGAAACTGTGATTTGCGCATTAATTTTCCAAATGTTAAATTGAAAAGAATGAGAAAAACCTCATCTGGAAGTCCCATGATTTTAGTGGGTTTGCTGTTCAGTGTATCTGTGGGGTTTTGGTGATGGGTGTTTTTTCTATGTATGAGACAGATTGAGATCACGAGTTTTTAACATCATGAGTTTTTAACTCCCACACAAAAGCTCTCATGTGACAGCACAATCAACTGTATAATAAGTGATTCTTCAGCATCATTAAAATTTGTGTGCCCATGTGT
The DNA here is from genome assembly GCF_003031625.1 of Empidonax traillii. Lineage (NCBI taxonomy): Eukaryota > Metazoa > Chordata > Aves > Passeriformes > Tyrannidae > Empidonax > Empidonax traillii. Next base: position 221,979 of record NW_020956003.1, on the reverse strand, counting down.
TTGAGTACTTTACCATCTGAAGAAAGGACATTTATACCTGGAAAAAGCATGTTTTGTCTTCAGCCTCTGCTTCTACTTTCTTATGCTTTTTCCTGTGGGTTTTTGATTTGAGGTTTGTATTTTTGCTGGTAGGGAATAAGGGTTGGTTTTATTAATTTTGTTGTTTTTTTATTTAGTTGTGTAAATATTACGTCAAGGTATCTCGTTTTGGCTTTATTCTTACTTATTTTGTGGTTTGAAGGTCCCACCATTACTCAAAACATGTGTTTTTATAAAATGCCATTTAAACTACTTTTTAATGTGTATTCCATTTCTCCACCCTGCCTATTTTCCAAGCTAAGATCAGCTCTGTGGTGGGAAGGATCTATGCTTGGAAAACATTTGTAACTTTCTCAACGAAAATAAAGAAGATAACTTCTACTCAAGTATCAGTGAAATTCAGGATAACTACATTGTTCCCAAACAAGAAAGCCAAGGAAAACCCTTTTGAAGTTAAATTATCATCTCCAATTGTGTTTACAGTGAGAACAGTAGGCCTTCAGATGGCTACGAAATGCTGTGCTGTCTGAATCTTAGATTTTGATTTGTTTGTAGTAATAACTGCCAAAAAACCCCAAACAAACGTGAAGAAAAAAACCCAAGGTTTTCAAACACATGCTTTCATTTTAACAGTACTGGTGGTTTTTTAATTCAGTGACATGTCCTTTCCTTTCTTGTATTATCACGTTAGGCATATTAGTGAACAAATTGTGTTTGGTGAAATTCCTTAATATCCATCCACTTCAACTGAACCACAGAGGAAAACTGCGCTCAATTTACTTTGACTTTAATTTCCATTCCTAGAAGAGTGTAAAAAGGAGTCAGTCTCCTTGCTGAACAAATCCTTTGTCGTTTTTGCGATTGTCTTTCTCCTGCAATCTTTGTGGGGGACCATAGGGAGGAAACCTCTTGGTTTAAAAGTTGTAGATCTCGAGCTGTGTTGAGCTGCTTTCTTTTGTGTGCAATACTTAATTCCTCTTTTTTTCTAGTGTAATATTGATGTTCACACAATTTAGAAAAACACTGTAGCTCTTCAGAGACACTCATTACCTTTAGGAATTAATATGCAAACAGCGCTCTTGCAGTGAAACAGCGGTGCTGTAGATTAGCCAAACTTGCAGAAGAGATCAAACCTCAGCAGGTCAAGTAGGCATTTAAGGAAGCTCTGAGCAGATTATTAATGGAAAAAAAAAACCAACAAAAAAAAAGTTGTGATTTTTGATTCACTGGTATTCACATTCCTCAGGTACCAGCCCAGTGGAAATCAGTGCAGTGGGTGTAGGCTGAAGTGAGTGCAACTGCCATCAGTATGGGATTAAGCTGCACTTCAGTTACCTAGATTAGCTCTACTTTTTTTTTTTTTTAGCATGAAAAAGGAGGGTTTTTTTACACAGGATGGTCACCATTATGTTTCTTAGTGCATTATGCAGTCTGCGTTTGTGTCTGTGCTGCTGGAGTCGAATTGCATCCCAGGCCTGTGACAGCTGAGTAAGAACAAAAAGTCACTTCTAGAAGGGGGAAGATTAAAATTTCTCATTCAGTGTGTGGCTTTATGAAGAGATGTAGTTGGCTCTTGTTTGAGGAATTCACCAGGATATGAATGCAATTTCCCATAAAAATGGCCCTCCAATGTGAACCTTAGTGGGTAAAAAGAGATTTTCAGCATGATAAAGTAATTGCAATATGTATTTCCTGACTACAACCCAGCACCTACCAGTGATAGGCATAATGTCTGCAAAATCTCTGCTATTGTCAAGAAAATGATAATTTCAACTCCTTATGGATAGAAAATAGAGTCTTCAGAAGTATAAATTCAAATTGCATTCTTTTACATGTCATTATATTGAACCTTTCACCATTTCCCTACCTTACATTAGTTATTAGAAAGTAATTTAATTTGTGGAGCAAGTGGTGATGGGATAAACAAATAGTTAATGGCACTTTTTTGATCTGAGGTAAAATGTTCATATTTGCGGAATTTTCACACTCTAAAAAAGCCTCATAAAGCAGACCATTTTTATCTTTCTGTCAGTGAACCAAAAATAGATGAAACATATAAAATGAGAGGTAGAGAATTTAACTTCTAGAATTCAGAAAGAAATAATTGCAAATGATGGTCCCAGAAACATACTGGATGTTTGCTCATGTGGCACTTTGCTCTAAAATTCAGGTTGCTCTCCAAGAATTGGATACTTCTAAATTTAATGAGCAATTAATATTACATTGTTAAGCTTAAATGTATTTTTTTGCTCTGAAAAAATTATGTTTTTAGTTTGGGGTGAATTATGAAGAGGAATATAAATATGAATTGTAGTCTATAATTAATTTAATTTATACCCTCATTTACTGTCTAGCAGCTTGACAAGTGCACTGGCCAAACTTCCCAAGTGTGCGTTTCCTGTTCTTTTTCGGTAGAACCAAACCCATCAGAACAATAACAATGTAGTTTCTAGCAGAAGTTGGCTATAAAGTGGCGTACAGGGAATACTTCACCACCACCACCAACGCTCCCCAGCGTTTTAAATGGGTTTTGAACTCACTTTGAGGGAAATTCTACCCTTCCTCGATAAGGAGCATAAATGACCACAAAAGAAAAGTATGAGTTTGAGGGAAATAGCATCCTTTCTTATGATTACTACTTCTCTGCTTTAGTGTTTCAACCACAAAATGGTTTGGGGCTTTCAATTTTCCCAGAAATACATTCTTAAGTAGAATTTGATTACAGCAGTACCAGCCACCTGCCCAAACACAACATAAAGGAATAGTGTGGGCATTAATCAGATCCGCTGATAAGCATTGAAAAAAAAACCCCTTTAGACTTACCTCTGAGCTCTGCAAAACAGGGAAGAAGCTGTTGAAACAGTGCTGTGGCCCAGGGTGCAGTTATTGTGCAGTTATTCTGGTGGGGAGGGGGAGTGCAGGTACAGGAACACGCCGTGCCGGTGACAGGCGGGGCAGCCCTTCCCTCGCCCCAGCTCTGTCATTACAAGAGTCCACAGAAACTGCAGTGCTGCTCATAGCAAAGTGGGCAGACAGTGCTTATTGCTTCATAATTTCAAAGTCTTTGAGCTGGTGTTTCGCAGCAGTGACTGCTCTCTGTAAGCTGTAGGAACCATTGCTCTGTGTACCGTGCAACACGAGATAGCTGCTCCTTATCGCAGTGTCCTACACTTGGTGAGATCAGGACTGGCAAAGGCCTGTCTTCCACAAAATAAAGCAGCAATAGGAGTTCTGTTAAGAAAAGCATGTTGCTGGAAATGGGTCCGTTCCTTATCTCCAAACACGTTCATAGTTGCAATAATTTGAGAGAACGACGCAAATCCAAATTTCCTTAATTTATCAGGCATCATTAATTTTTACATAACCAGCTCAGGATCTGAAGGTTACAACTGTTACTCCTCCCTTTAGGTTTTGTATAAAAAATACTGGATTAAGGTAGGAATGAAAAAGTCAGGTATGTAATATAGAACTTCATCTGCTCGCCTAGTCAACCTGTGACTTTTTTAATCCTTTAATCCTTTATGTATATTTATTCTAGGCTGGTATGTGGTGAAGAGAGACTGAAAAATGTTTCAGTATTGTGTGACCATTTGAGTGGAATGCCAGGGTGTTGTCATCTGCTTCCACTTTAAATTTTTTAAGAACCAAGTGCAAATACTGTTTCACAACTTATTCTTGAGATAAGCATTGAGGATATGGTACCTACAGGAAGTGTTTATGTGGAAGCAGCTGGTGGTGTTTTCTTGAAAATACTGCGCAGACAAGTGGAAATTATTCTGTTAGATGGATCAAGTTCTACTCTTTCTAATATCCCTTTTAGGGGAAGTAAATTGTTTCTGTGGCGTGAGATGGAGTGGTCGGAGAGAGGACAGAGTCTCATACTGTGGTTTTGGTTTTCTGGTTTTTGGTTTATTTCTTTGGAATCTAACATTCTCTGCAGAGTGTACCAGCAAGCTCCCAACTCCACATTTACTGCTATGCCTGGGTGGGACAGGCATCTAACAGACTGGCCACGAGATCTGAAAACAAGCACCGTGAATTTGTGTCCAAATCTTACACAGCATTAACCAAAGGACAAGTGATATACTGGGGTCAACAGTATTCTTCACAACAGTGTTCTTTCTTTTTCTTAAAAAGAAAGGTTGTTTGAGTAGGTATATAATATTTGATGATGTTGATACCCTAAATACATAGTCTGAAACTCTGCTGGAGTTTATCTACTGCAGTGGTACGAAAGTCATACCCCTCTAGCACCGTCCTGGACCTCAGCACTGGCCTGGGGAAGATGTGCTTACTCTCTCTCCTGGTTTTTTAGCAGTTTAATTTATATCTGTAACGAAAAGTAAAACCTGTTTGCCTGAGTGACTTAACACCTGATGGAAGATGTGTGTGACTCAGTTCTTGGCTAAAAGTGTTGTGCACCTGCAGCGTGGGGCCAGAACGCTGGCACTGAGTGCTGGGCCACCGTTCCTGGAAGGCAAAAACCTCCAGGTGTGATCAGATCTGGCTCCATATGGAGGCAAAGTAGTTCAGAGTACTCCAGCTGATATTTTTTTTAGGTGCCAGTTTCAATCCTGAAGAGTGTTTCTCAACAGTAGGTGTGCTACCAAACCTGGAGGACTGTTTTTATTGCATAGTTTTGCTGCTGTAGAGGAGTCCAGCTAAATAAAACTGAATAAGTAACTGAGAAGAGTCATTCAGAAGGGGCCTGGCTGGCCATTACAAAACTCTGCAGAGAGGCAGTAGAGACAGTCCCCTGGCTCCTTATTGAAAATCCTCTTTGCAGTGATATCTTAGGGAATAGATACACCACTTCTTTGACAGGGATGTTTATAAAACATTTGGAAGAGGCGTGCTTACATAATATTCTTGGGTTCTCTTTCTCTGCTTTCCTCTTTGCATCCACAGCATTTAACTGCAACCATTCATCATTTGTTCTGCTGACAGTGTCTCACTTTTGTTTTACTTAAGATTGTATCAACACACAGCCAACCTTTTCTGTCTCAACCATCAAACGGCACCCTGCTTGTTTTCTGAAAGCTTAAGAACTACTTGTTGACTACGTGGACTTTCATGAGATCTGCGTGGCCCTTTTTTTTATTTTTATTTTTCCTTCTGCTGTAATTAACCTGCAGTTGTTTTCCACAGCAACAGTCTTCCTAGAGTTTTGGAAAAGGCGGAGAGCTGTACTGACCTATGACTGGGACCTCATAGACTGGGAAGATGAAGAGGTAAGAAGAAACAGAAATAAACGTGTAAAGTTTGCTGTCAGCATGATTTAGGTGGAAATGTGAATCCATATTGTGTTTTGTCATCTGAGTTTGTCATTCAGATTGCATTTCTATTTAAAACACTACTTGCAGAATAAACAGGTGTATTTGAGACTACACAAGGATACTTGGCCTTTTGCAGCTAGCATTATAATTCCAAATACAATTTTACAGGTATCAAAAGTATCCTTTGAAAAACTTGAGTAGAAATACTTCCCGTGCAGAGTACAGGAGCTACTACTGATGTCAGCACAGATGCCTTTCTTTTCTGTGGTTTCTTGTGGTGGAAATTCGTGGTCTTGACTAAAAATGGGACCAAGGCAAGCAAAGGGCCAGAATTAGATTTTATATCCTTCTGAGAGGCATAGATTATCCCTTGAACATTCTGCTATCAGCATCAGCAATAATAAAATGATTTTATTATTTCATAAATCATTAGTTAACATAGCTGTAATTTGACTGTATTGATGATTTAATTGCAGTTTAAGTTGATAGACTTTCCTTGTTTAATAGCTTTCCATATAGCTTTGGGTAGATACAAGCTGGTGGCTTTTAATAAACGGTTTCATATCACAAAAAGCACCATTATAACTGGCATTAGTGTTCTTATCAACTTCTGCAGACAATCTCGTGTCTAAGTCAGAAATGTCTTCTTTTTAATACCGTCACATAGTGGGGAAGGCTCTTTAAGGTTTCTGTCCTTTGCTGGTCTCTGGCACTATATCCAAGGATTTTCAAAAGAACAAATTATTTAGGTATTTGAGTTGAAGCATTATAAAAAATAATTTGTATCAGTGCGATTTCCTGCTTTATAGCACATATATGTCTGCTTCTTGGGAGAAATAAGTAATGCAACAAATGGAATCCATCCTGTCGTTCCAGGAAGAGCTGCGTCCCCAGTTCGAAGCTAAATATTCCCAAGTGGAAAGAGTAAATCCCATCACAGGAAAACCTGAACCTTTTCAACCTTTCCCTGATAAGCTCAGTCGACTGATGGTGTCTGTCTCAGGAATATTCTTCATGGTGAGGTTTAATAATATTAGAATTACTGCATTGTAATTAATTTTACTCTGATGTCAGTAGTGCATTCGTTAGGATTATATAAGGCAAAACTGATTGTCTCAGTCTTACTGCTTGTTTAGGGATCTCATTCTTTCAGAAGATGGAATATAGTTACACTGTCAAAGAACAGTAAAAAAAATTTTTTTAACTCATCTGGTATTTTTGTTCTCTCAAGTTCTGCTCTCCAAAGCAAATGCAAACCCTCAAAACACTTGCTGGTTTATTATTCCAGTGGATATTATTTTAGATGTCATCTCTGTCCTTTGGGCTGATGTCTCTGCTTGTAAATGCACCCCTGCAGATCTCGCTGGTCCTCACTGCAGTGTTTGCAGTGGTGGTGTATCGCCTGGTCGCCATGGAGCAGTTCGCTTCCTTCAAGTGGTATTTCATCAAGAAGTACTGGCAGTTTGCAACGTCTGGCACTGGTGTCTGCATCAATTTTATGATCATCATGTCGCTCAACGTGGTAAGTCTTCCGCTCTTTGAAAGGAGGGATCAATTTAAGAGTAAATTTTTACAAGCTTGCTGAGTTTACCGTGTATCACTTATATACACATGTTGGTGCTTATTCACGTGGCAGTGTCTGAAGCTATCATTTCAGGAGGTTCTCAGTGGTTTTCTCTAATTCCTCTTTAATTTGTCAAATCACAGGGGTACAAACTCCCTGCTTCCTACATTTGCATTTTAGTTTTTTTTTTTTTTAATTACCTTTTATAATACATCTCTAAATGGAACTACATAATTTCCTTGGCTGAGAATTTATTTTTTTAGCTTGTTTTTAATTGATGACTTTCAGTTTTTCCCTTTCATTTAAAATGCAGCTGTGATATCAGTGTTGCACATTCCTGGAATGACTGTGCTACATGATTTTGGTGTAAGTTTTTCTGTCCTGTGACAGCAGGGATTTAATCACTTGCTGTTGCAGCACTGTGTACATGGATAGAGACTCTATTCTTTCAGCTGCAAGATTATTTATCTTATTCCTGTTGCCATGCAGGCACATATAGGTGAAAAGGAATAACAACAACAGCAAACAATGGCTTTTAATTCTCTTAAGGAGATTGTGTGCTCGTTTCAGTAAGAAATGATTCTTCCAATCAGAGTTGTGTATTTATTTCTGTTATTATACATGATCACTCTGAGTCATAAAAAGTATGTTCAGGTGACCAAGCAAAGCTACCAAAAATAACTTGTTATTTATAGTAAATACTCAAGGAAATATTCTTCAGAGTTGGTGACTGGGCCGTGTCAGCCTGGTTGGGCTCTGTCATTTAAAATAAAGAGTCAATATATTGGAAAATAAGGAAGTTTTCTGTAGAAGGCTGATATCCTCAACCAGTATGAACCTCCATGCAAAGGAAAACTGCGCTGTGTAAAGGCTTTTGTCTACTTTTAGATGACATAGGTTTGTCTGAATATTTATCTTGGTTTATTTGTTCATTTTGTCTTTATTGTATATTTAACATATATACTTACATTTACATGGATAAAGAGAACGGGACTAAAGGAGTTCAGCAAAGTCTTTATAGGAAACAGCACATGAGGAGCTACAGCACCACCCTCCCTTCTCTGTCCAGATACTGTGATGCTGGGGGGCAGCACAATACATACCTGTGCTTCTGGTGCTTGTTCTCACTCTGGATTTGACATCACAGCAGCCAGGATGTGCTATACTTACACCACCTCTTACTTCTGTTTTAGGTGTATGAGAAGGTTGCCTACCTCCTGACAGACTTAGGTATGTAGGTTCTCACTAATGGTGTGGCTCTTGCTGGCTGTGGCAAATGACTTTATGCTTTCATGAAGGAGGGTTTTGAAAACTTCATATTACATATACATAGAAAAAACTGTCATCTTATTTTGAAACAAAAGTCAAAACACATCCTTTCCTAGAGTACTGAAAGGGTTTTTTCCATTTTCTCCAAATCCTTGTTTATTTTTTAGTAATTTTCAATTTGAACTTTCATGTGGAAAAAAAAATGGGTTAAGACAAAAATTAAGTCGTCCAAGACAAAAACGTTAAGTCAGGAATTTTAAAGTGGCTCTAATTCTGTCACATTAAAATTTTACACTGAAGCCTCTGGTCATGATTCAGTCAGAGAGAAAAAGCTTTCTAACTCGTAGGAAACAAGAAAACCAAGACAGAATTTATGATCTCTGACTGTTTCAATGTGTTACCGTTTAGTGTTTTTTTACACACTCACTTTTAGCCCATGTCAAAACATGCAAGTCATCTTGTCTTGGTTAAACACAGGCTGGCTGCTTATATTCATCAGCTCCCTCTTCTGGTTGAAGTATTAAACAAGGTGCTCGAAACTTTAGAGTGTTTCGGTGGATTTTTTCCCAAAATATATGAAAGAAGTTTCTTGAATTAAATATGATGGGGCGTTAGGTGCTCGATCTAGGTAATTCATTACTCTTCCTAAGGTGTTTTACATCAGAGAAGGACACTTTAACTTCTGGGAACAAGTGTCCATAGGTAAAGCTAGTATCCTATCTATTTGTATCCAAATTCAGTCATTAGGAGACCATCGTAATTAAATAGTACGAGTTTTAACTGGCAAATCCAGGCAGTGTAGACTTAGGGCTCGTGTGTGTGCTTTAATGTCATTTTTGGTGTAGTATATTCCAAGTTTGACACACCCATCAAAGATGAATTTTTTAAAAATTTATTTTGAATCGTTATCAGCAAGTTCTAATTCAGATATAAGTAATACTCTACAAACCTTAAGGAAAAAATATCCAAGGCAGTGCAGACCCACACAGAACACTTGTAGCCCTACAAGCATTTCTGTGTTTCTTTCCGAAAGAAGCCAAGAAAAGAACCTCTGTCCTTTCCTTTGCTTTTTGGTCTTTTGTTATTGTTGGTTTGGGTTGGGCTTTTTGTTTTGGATTTCTTTCGGTCTTTGTTTGGTTTTGGTTTCTGTTGTGTTGTTTGTTTTTTTTTTTTCTTTGAATCAAAATACCTTTAAAGATTCACAGTGAATTCAGAATTTTTTCATGGAAATGGAACAGGTATCTTCCCACAGAATTGTTATCTATTTGATAATGATTCTATCCTGTACTGCATCTCCTGTTTCCACAGAGAAATAGCATAGTCTGAGCTGGGGCAGTGGTTTTGTGATCAATAGACTGAACACTTTCAGAGGAAAAAAAATTGTTTACAGCCTGATGAGGCAACATGGCTTGAAACCATTGCTTGTTTTGTTAGTGTTGATTTCTGTGTTACTCATAACTCGATCTCTTTTTTGCTTATATAATGTATATTGTGTCTTTCTGAAGAGCACCCTAGAACAGAATCTGAGTGGGAAAACAGCTTTGCCTTGAAAATGTTCCTCTTCCAGTTCGTCAACTTGAACAGCTCTATCTTCTACATTGCCTTTTTCCTTGGCAGGTAAGTTATCTTTACCACCTGCACGTAAAGGAAAACTTGCACAGTTTGAACTGTAAGATTTAGGTGCTAATCAGTTTCTGGGAATAATTAGTGTTTTTATTTGTATGTGGGAATAATTAGTGTTTTTATTTGTATGTGCACGTTGGGCCCTTGAAATGTTTACCCATGAAATTAGAGAGTAAAAATTCTGCTTTTTGAATGGGTTTGTATGTATGACTTTCCTACAAAATGAGAATTCAGAGCTTTTGAAAATACAGCCACTGCCTAAATGTGGGTCTGTACTTACTCCTGTGCTAATAGGCTTTATTAATTATTTTCTTTTTAATTCCCCATGACTTACATTTCCCAGGGTGCATTTCTACAAGCAGCAAATATTGTCTGGCAAGTCCTTTGCGAGAGTAGGAAGCAAAAATACTGGATCCAATTTTTTTTTGTGTGTATCTTTATCCCAAAGCATGAGATAGAGTGCAGGTCTAACCTTCCTTCACCTTCGGTTCAGTTTTGTTATGGTCACCATTCCTCCAGAACCTACAGAATATTTTGGAGCACCTTCTATAAAGTGTAATTTCAGTTCAAGATTGTTTGGGAAAAAAAACAACAAAACAACAAAACCAAACAAGCAGAAAAACAAAAAACCTTTTTGTAAAGTCTGCTGGTGATATCTGTTTGTTACATCCACTGGTGCATTTGCCATACAGTATCTAAGCTTCTTTGTGTCTTGCTCTCTCCTGTGTCTGGTAGGACCAGGCATGGGTTTCTTCCTCTGTAATTTATAACTTTCACTGAGGTCATCAAGAATTTTGATTCGATTTGCTGTACAAATCAAGTGTACACTTCAGGGGGGAAGCAGATCCCTGTGCTGCACTAAATTCCAGTGTGTTGCAATGGCTTATCTCCTTAGATTAGATCTGAATAGCTGAGATCTAAAACCTCTGACTAGTATTTTTGTTCAGGACACAATAAAAGCTTAGGATCATTTGCAAAATGATGGTCCTTGTTTGCATTCTGAAACTTCCATATCCTACAGATACCAGGTTTAAGCCTGTGTGATTTAATCTTTTGACATTTCCTGAGTTTATCCGGTGGATGTTGTGAAATAACTACTGATAGAGGGTGTTCTTGGAACATCCACTGAGAAACAGAAATCTTATTTTCCAGGTTTGCAGGCCGCCCAGGGAAGTACAATAAGCTTTTTAACAGATGGAGACTGGAAGAGGTAAGCAATCCTGGTTTGTGTTCCTGTGATATTTCCAGGAGCAAAAAGGAAATGGCTGAAGTTTGAATGCCCATTTTGAAGATTTATTACTCTATCTACGTGCAGCAAATAGTAAATTTTTATTTATAGCAAAGGACAGGAAACAGGAGATGTGTTTTTCCTTCCGTGTTCTCCTCTGTGGTGAGTGACTCTGCCCAAGAGACACAGTTCTTTCTGCCTCTGTCTTTGGGAAGAGTAAACAGTGATAGTCCCTTTTACCTCACAAGCATTACCAAGTCCTACAAGATTGGAATCTCCTGAGCACGTGGGATTTTTGAACAGAGGACATAAATATAAAGCCATCAGCTTCTTAAATTTCACAGAAAAGATGCTGATCTGCTGGAATGGGGCCAGATGAGGGACACAAAAGGAGTCAGAGAGCTGGAGCATCTCTGCTGTGAAGAGGGCAGGCTGAGAGAGTTGTTCAGCCTGGAGAAGAGAAGGCTCCAAGTTTGGACTTGATGATCTTAGGAGGTCCATTCCAACCCAAGCTAATCTATAATTCTATGATTTAAAAGAGGAAAAATACTATTTTGAAAATTTAACTTGAGAGGATGTTGGGATTGCAACTCACCAGCACGCTGAAGTTATCTCTTATCTCTGAAAACCTGGTTTCTTTTATTGAAGGTTGATAGAATAAAACATCATAACTTTGTAGTCCATGGTCTGAAAAAATGGTTCTGTAATTACTAAGTATTTTAATATGGCAATCCATTTAGTTAAGATACCAGTACCAGAAATTCAGTCTCTCTTTAAACTTCGAATTTTGGAAATGGTTCCGTTCTTTTGAAATGAAGAGTATGTGTTGATCTAAGTGAAATGGTCTGTATCATTTGTCATATATCTAGCCCCCCAGTACCTTTAACTTAGGTAATATGATCTAGTTCTCCAAGAAATAATAAGTTTGTTCAGCTGAAGTCTGTGTTAGTATTTCTCTTATAAATATTTTTTAATATTTCTGTAGATAGAGATTGGTGTTTTTCACCAAACGTATTTAGTGTTTTCCGTTTACCCTCTGAGCAAATGAAAACAAAAGAATTCTCTTATTTTACCTTCTGATCTTTTTCCCCTTCATTTCAGTGTCATCCTAGTGGCTGCTTGATAGATCTGTGCTTGCAAATGGGAGTTATTATGGTTTTAAAACAAATGTGGAACAACTTCATGGAACTGGGCTATCCGTAAGTTCAGATGTTAAAGTTAATTTTACAAACAGGGAATACATTTTAGGGTGAGTCAGTGATAGGAAGAAGTATTTTTGCGTTTGGAGACTGTTTTCACTTTTTGCATCTCACATGCTCTAAGTTTGTTCCCAAGGAAAGCATTAACTGCTGCTCTGAGGCAAAGCATCCTGGGGTATGTTAACTGTCTAAATTGTTTATTATGATTTCATTTTCCATGATACAAACAGAGCTGCCCAACTTCTGAAGAGACTAGTGGGGTAAGAGTCTTAACAGTTCTCTTGGAACTGGAAGAGTATGTTTTCAGTAAAAGGTTGATCATCAAATATTAATTCAATTGAAGTCTCAACCATGAAAATATGTCAGAAAGGGTTATGCTCACAACATGCAATCAGTCTGCAAATGAGAGGCAGTGTACTGTATGTTGTGAAATGGGGATTTTTGGAAGGGAGAAACCTACTTGAACTACCAGTCTTCCTGTCTTCTCAGCCTAGCAGGATCTTAGCTCTGTCTAGAATTTATTTTAGACCATGCTTGTAGTCTGTAATGGGAGGAAGAGTTTTGTTTTGACAAAGTTGTTTACAACTTTGGCAACAACAATTGCTCTTTCGGTAACAAGAGAGATCAAGAGGCAAACACTAAATTAGCTTGAGAAAAAAGTAGTAGCAGTTTATAAAAATACTTATAAGAAAGTTGTTTTCCATCTTCAGTCTCTTTTCCTTAATATCTAGAAACAAGCAGTAGTCTTTAACTGCCCCCTCTGTCAGTACTGGATAATACTTCGTATTTGTATAACACTTTAATTTGTGAGCTATTATCTACTTAATATTTATTACTACTTTTTGAAAAGATATCTGCACAGCTTTATGAAAAATAGACTTAAATATTTGTAGCTTTAGCATTCAACAGCACGTTTTTAAACCCTTTTTCCTACTTCAAGAAAAAAGCTATTCTGTAGGGCACGTAGATCTTTAGGTTTGTTCAAAAATAGATGTATTCCCTGCATTCTAGTGGGTTCTTACTGAGCTCCACTTAGTTTGTCTTTTACAGAATTGAAAATAAAATTATTTGTATTTTACTGCTCTTGCTATGCATTTTTTCCTTTTTCTTTTTTTTTTATTTATTTAGTCTTTCAGGCAAATGCTCCAAAAAAAGAATCTATGTAAACATGTTCCATGCTCTGGAAAGCTTATTTGTACAATGCCCAACATGCTACATTAAGGACAATTAAAATCATAATGCAGAATTTTTAGAACTTTTATAAGTTCTTTGAATTGTATCTTAGATGATATTGTAAATATTTCCAAAACTCGCCTAAGTAAGCATTCAGGTGCTATTCAAAATAGGCCTACTTGCTTCAAAACAATTGAAGTTTTAAATTACTGAGCAGATGCAGCCAATAATACTGTTTTTATCTGATAAAGTTTATTACAGAATTGGTGGTCACGGCGCAAAATGAAGAGGAGAGGGCAGTCAATGGAGAATAAAATTTCTCTACCTCAGTGGGAAAAAGATTGGAACCTGCAGCCTATGAATCTCCACGGCTTGATGGACGAATATTTGGAGATGGGTGAGCACATTTCGGGGGAGGTGTTGGTTTCCTTCGGAAAGACGAACCGTGTGCTGCATTGCTGGAAGATCCTTCACATTTCCCGTTTCTAACCGCAGAAATGCCTGTCTAGTTTTGCAGTTTGGCTTTACCACCATCTTCGTGGCTGCCTTCCCTCTGGCCCCTCTGCTGGCCCTGCTGAACAACATCATAGAGATCCGCTTGGACGCCTACAAGTTCGTCACGCAGTGGCGGAGGCCCATGCCTGCAAGGGCAACAGATATAGGTGAGAGAACTAATGACCATCTCTTTGTGTTTTCTTCTTTAAAACACCTGAACTCCTGAAATATGATGATGCTATAACCTGCAGATCTCAGTGACCACTCCCCTGCTCAGCAACCAAAGGATACTCAGTCGCTTTGTTGAGAGGACTCATCAGATTTGTTTTTCGTTGCCAGTAAGGAATCGTAGTAGTTTGAATATTGAAAACAGGCTCAACAGGCTTCTGATTTGGGGAACTCCAGGTTTAAAACCAGTTGAATTTAGGAATTAAATAGAAGGGCTACATTTACTTTTGATTTAAAACTGAATCTTGACTAGTTTTTCTGACTCATAATTCTTTCACAGTAAGAAAGGAAAACTGTATGACTAATAATGGTTTTGTTATCATAGTATGACTTTATAAGACTTAATATGATTATTAGATTAATATGATTATTAAATGACTCCTCTATTTTCGTTTCTCCTGTTTCTAGGTATCTGGTATGGAATTCTGGAAGGAATTGGAGTTCTGGCTGTCATCACCAATGCCTTTGTTATCGCCATTACTTCTGATTACATTCCACGTTTTGTCTATGCATACAAATATGGTCCCTGTACAGATCAAGGGTACAGACAAGAAAAGTAATTAAGATATTTTTTATATATACATATATATTTCAGTGGAAGCACACCTTTGCTGCTGTATTTTTGTGATGACATACTGAACATATAACAGATATATTTCTCAAATAAGACAGTGTGCTCACAGTGTGTGATAGCAGAATGTGCCTACATACAGGATCTCTGCTGTACAACCACTTTGTGAGGAAGGTCCTGACCCTGTGGCTTTTTCTTTCAGATGCTTAAAAGGATATGTCAACAGCAGTTTATCAGTGTTTGATTTGAGTGAGCTTGGGATGGGATACTCGGGATACTGTCGGTACGTTTCTGAGCTCTGCCTTCTTGTAATCCCAGCATGGACATTAATGCAGACAGTAAATTCAAAGTCAGGGCTTAAATTGCTGGTATAATAGTTTCCTTTTTCCCCTGTGAAAGCGTTGGAGTTCCATGTTTGTTCAGCGTGAAGTTTCAGGTGCAAACACTGTCTGGTAGGACACACTGCTAACACACTGAAAACCTGTGTTCTGAGTTTTTCCAGGACTCTTGCAAAACATCATCTTTCATGCCTCTATGAATTATTTAATTTTAAAGTTTCACCACCTGCCAAGAAGGGTAAAAGTTCTCATTCCAGTTTCGTTAAGCACTCTGAAGTCTGTTCATTAAAATACGCAGTTAAAGTTTTTGTGGCTCTAGCCCAGGCTGAGATTGCAAACAGTTATGCAAAATGAATATAAGAAATTGAGTATAAAAATGAAATATGACATTGCATGCGTGAACTCCTGGTTTCAGATTAAGTTTTTCCATGAGCATTAGTTTAAATTAGAATTGTGTTACATTTATGCCAGCCTTTATCTGGAGAACCTTAAGTGCTTACAAACAAAGACGAGAACAAATTGAGAGTCAACACGTTTGAACTTAACACTTCAGCTTTGTAACAATGAAAGAAATTATTTGCTCTGGATTTTTGGAAGCAAAAAGTACCATCTCATAAACAACAGTATTGAATACCCAGTATTGTGGACTGTTCTCCTTTTCTGTTCCATTCCTCTTGAAGTCTGCTTTCACTTAAGTTTCTCTCCTTTTAGACAGATCTGGGATGAACTAGAGATCCCTTGACCACGTTCGGGTTTTTGAGCACAGGGTAACTTATTTGGTTTCTCTTTGCTTTGCAGGTACAGAGACTACAGAGCCCCACCCTGGAGTTCAACTCCATATGAATTCACTTTGCAGTTTTGGCACGTCCTGGCAGCACGGCTGGCCTTCATCATAGTATTTGAGGTTAGTCTTGGAAAGGAGCAATTCCTTTCTTACTCTTAAAAGCCTGAGCTGATTCTTTACAGTGGTTCTGTAAGTAAATTTCCGTTTTCATCACTTCCTTGTTCATTATGGTCAAGAGACAGGAAAAAAAAAATTGTCTTCCCCAAATTGTTGTCTGTCAGCTGCTTCGAACAGAATTGACAGAGCTTGCACTTATTTTAGAGTCCCTCTAAAATCGTATTTCCTTAACAGTCATCTTATATGTCATGTTGGTTCCCAACCAAATCTTTCACATTGTATTGAAAAAGAGGAAATGCAAGCGTTGAGTACATTAGGCATGGTTATTACAAGATAAAATATGTGTTAGGAAAATGGTACATTATTCTAACCTAATATAAAAGTAGAAATCTGTGTATTAAGTTTGAAGAATATATTGCATACTATTCAGGAATCTGGTTCCTATTTCCATTACAAGCCCTTAACAAAGACTGCTTGTAGTTAATGCTTGCATTTGTTAATCAGACTAGCATATCCTGCAGTCACATCTTCATTTAAGTCACTAACTATACCCTTAATTTTACTTTTCAGAAGACTTCAGCATTTCCCCGTTTCTGTTAGACCACTCATTTATTCCCTTAGGAGCGTGTGGTTTTATTAAAAAAAGCAAAGCAGTCGCCTGGCAGTCATGAATTGAACCTCAGTTCCAGTTTTACTGCAGGCTCTTTCAGCTTTAAAATGTGGACCTAGAAATGAATAATTACCCATTTTTGAAGCACTTATTTTTTGTTCTGATTTTCAGCACCTTGTTTTTGGAATAAAGTCCTTCATTGCCTACCTGATTCCAGACATGCCCAAAGACTTATGCGACAGGATGAGGAGGGAGAAATACCTAGTCCAGGAAATGATGTATGAGGCTGAACTGGAACATTTGCAAAGGGAAAGGAAAAAGAATGGGAAACAGTATCACCATGAATGGCCTTAGTCACTCCCTTGCTGCAGCAAAAACACTGTTTGAAGCTGAAGAGTGCAGTTACAAAGTGAAGGCAGAGTCGGGATGGGTGTGTGAGGTCCGTTCGTGGTGTAAATATGTTCTTGCTGGGCAGTGCAGCTGCTGACTTCGGTGGGCACTGGCAAACAGATGTTTCTAATGGTGGCAGTGAAAAGCCTTACCTGTCACTGGTCTGTGGTGAGCTCCGAGGAGAACTGGCACTCAGGAACGTGCAGGCAGATTAAAAGCTTGGACATGGGTTTAAAAAAAACGTCCAAGGAATGTTCATGCTGCTCGTGAGGGCGCAGCGTGAATCTTCAGCGTGACGAGATTGTGAATTACCAGCGGAACGAGAACAAAAAAATCACCTGCGAACTTAAAGAGGAGTAAGGGCATGGCTAAAACCAACTTATATGATATCCACTACTTCTACAGCTTCTGATTGCTCAGTTCCATCTGTAATGCCTCTAAAGAAAAGAGCAATTGTTGCCTTTGTGGCCATAACTTGATCTTTCAGGCTTACTGTTTTGTCAGGTTTGTCCTAGTCTCTCGCTGAGATTGTGGATGTGGTCCTACCCTAAAAAAAAGGGGTCTGTGGCTGCTTAATATATATACTATGCAGTTTAAGATTTGCACATCAGTGTCATTAATTTATCCTTCTAGTTGAAAACCAAAAAAATTCCAAAATTTTCAAAAAGAAAACAGCAGCACTAGGAGAACGCATCGCATTGCCCACATTGCAGCTCTGTTTGAAAACGACCCAGCTGTTGAGTTGTCTTTCCACTTGTGTGTGTGTGGAAAGGCCACCTTCACACGCTTCCAGGGTGAAAGAACTGTCATTTTCATGCTCTGATGTAGCATGCAGATGTCTGTGTTGCTGTTCCTTTTGACCTGTCTGGGCAGTGATTCCACGACTCCGCAGAATGCTAACTTGAAATATTCCCATGCACTGCAAATGACTTAGTCTTCAAAATACAATTCACTTTTTTTTATAGTATGCAAGCTTCTGCAGATATGTGTCAGATGTACAGTATAACATCGTGACTTGCTTGTTCAGGGAAGGAGAAACAGTTTATAACAATGCTCTTCTTACTGTAATAGTAAATGTTCCAGTAACATACACTTCTTCTATTGGCCTAAATATGTCAAAACATGGGAGATAGATACAGGCAAATATATATACAGATTGTATATAAATGCATACACACACAGTGGTTACTTTTATTATTATTATTATTATTATTATTACTACTACTACTACACCTTCTTACAGTTTGGGGGGGGGCTTTTTGGATAAAATCACTATAAAAAGTAGATGTTCATGTAAGAATCGAATTTGGGGTTTTATGTGCAAACAGCATACTACAGTGTTGTTTGTGGTTATAGTCAAATTTTGGTGATGAAATTGTCTATTACCGGCATTTCATAACAGGGGAAAAGCACTTAAAAAGTTTAAACAGGTTTGCAGGGATGCCTTGCAGAGAGGGTTGTGGAGAATCAGAGTTACAAGTTATGTTTCTCCTATACAATTTTAAATAATGTTTCTCTATATTGAATGAGAAAATAAATAAAAAAAAAAAGGTCAGAAAGCACAGTAACTATAAAGGCTGCAAATTTTAAGATAATTTTAAGGGATGCAGCAAAATTGCTGCTGACAGATATGAAAGGACCTGAATTTTTATTATTTACAATACCCTATTGAACTAAAAAGTGTGATTCCAATATTCACTTGCATCTCTTAGCACAATAATTTTTAATTGTTTCATCATATTAATGAGATTTCTTGGTTAATTCCTGCTCTCTGTGACCAGACAAGGCAACTATAGGAGTATCTACAATATTGCGTAACAGGAGGAAAGAAATTTGAATACCTGGTCCAATCAGATGTGTTACCCATTCATTCTGTGATAAAGGGCTGGTGGAACTCAGTTTCCCATGTTTTGGAAAGGCTGTTTCGCTTATTCATATTCTGGGTTTAATGCATTAAGTTCCTCAGGAGTCATTATCAGAAAAAAAAAAAAAAAATGAGTGCACTCTCCTCGGTGCTTAAATCACAGCATTTGATTTAATGGATTGTCTCTCTGTTTCATTCCGGGGATTATCAAGCACAGTTGGGCAGCGTTAACCCTGTGTCAGAGTTTTTGTTTCTGTGCCACATAGTGATCGT